>NC_055988.1:155251775-155554751 GCF_018446385.1 Zingiber officinale | reverse complement strand
AGGAGTTTAGGCAACTTTCATTCAAACGTAACCTGAAGCTATTGATCATCAAGTTTATTCCTATTTTCCAGGCCTCCATGACGATGCGAATGCAAGGGAAAATATTGTAGTTATGAAATTAGACAAAGAATAAGAAATGACAAGTTGTTAAAATAGGAGATGATGAATTGTCTGGATTGAAAGCTTTAAGTATTTAGGATCATTTTTCTAAAATGATGGAAAAATTGAGAGATGATTTACATAGAATACAAATAGGATGATTAAAATGAAAGAGAGTGTGAGGTGTTTTACATGATCTTAAAACGCCTCTAAAACTTAAAGTAAAGTTCTACAAAATAATAGTTAGATCCGCTATATTATATAACACTGAATGTTGGACTATGACTGAAGTATATGAGTAAAAAATGAGACTTGCATAGATGAGGATATTAAGGTGGATATGTGGACATATGAGGATAGACAGAATAAGAAATAAAAGTATTTTTTTAAACATCTAGTGCTCGTATAACTGTTAGTGTGTGTACTTATATGTCAAAACACTCCTTATATATTTTATGGATAATTATTTAATAAAGACAAGAATTTATCATTAATTATTTACTTTTCTGTAAGTATATGATTAATGATAAAGTCCCACAGATTAATGGGTATATTAATCTGAAAATCGTCCTTAATCGGATAGATATGTAGAGGAGACATGAATATCTAGATCAACGCTGATTATGACTAGGTTGAGATAGACCGAGGGATGGATATCCAAGTTGTACTTGGGGGTGCCTTGAGTTTAGAGGTACACTGAATATGACCCGCTCAAGAGGAGACCACATATTAAGTATCATTGGTTATGCCTCTTATGAACGAGTGTAATTGATCTTTTGACTTGAGACCTTCATTTATTCTATGTGTGGAGTTTTATGATTTGGCGCCGTTAAAAGCAGTTTTTAATCGGATTGTGATTAATACGGTAGTTAGGTGTATGGTAAAACGTAGAGAGAATAGTGTTGAGTCAATAGAGGATTCATCGCTCTCTAGGATTATGAGTTAACATCCTGGCCACTTGATAGAGATATTAGTGACTCGAAATCCATGGCCATGGGAGGAATGATTTATCATTCAAGAGAAGTCTATTATATCTTGGAAATCAAGTAAAACAATTAATTTGGTAATGATGCATAATGTATCGAATTAATTGGGATGTAGGCTTAGATGAAGAGATTGATTACACAGTAATCGGTTCATAGTGATTTACAGTTTATGACTGATATTAATTTTATCGCGTTGGGTGGCTAAAAATTATTGCTAGACGGTTACCATAGTTTATGTATGGATTTATACTGTCTTCGTGTATAAAACCTAGAGGGTTGCATGCATAGTACGTAGACATGAACAATGGTATCGGAAGCTAGTCGAGATCAAGATCAAATATGAATTTATTTGATACAAAGAAGAGAGAATTCGAATAGTCATAATCATGATGATTAATGGAGAATTCGAAGAGTCATGATAATGATAATTAATGGAGAAGTTGAAGAGTCATCATAATGAAGCTCATAAATGAAGAATTTATGGAGACTATAACTCTTCACCTTCCTAATTAATGAAGATCATAAATGATGAATTAATTGAGACTTTAACTCTTCGCATTTCTTGGAGGCTATAAGTAGCTATCCTCAGAAAGATGCAAGAGCAGAATTCATTCTCTTTGAGTTTCCCTCATCAACTTCTTCTTCGTTCGGAAGAGATCGTAGTGCTTCCAAGACTTTGTCGATCCAAGAGGCTAGCACCTAACGGATCGTATCAAGTTTGTGATCTAGTGCGCGTAGATATCGCTAGAGGAGTCACACGTGGGGCTCTTATCAGTCGAGTGATATCATTCAAGCCTATCGAGGACTCAAGGCATGTTTTTATGTTATTATGTGTAAAACTATATGTATCACGAAAAGATCCATGATTCATTATATGTCTTCTGCTGCGCTCCGATTCCAGCAATAACATCTTTAGTTCATCTATATATTTTCCCCCCCCCCCCCCCCCAATGAGAGCATTAGATAGTAAGTCAGAGTTGCATCTATTAAAAAAAAACTCTAAGATACATGTTTACCAAGACTTCTTTCTCCAGAGGTACTGTGAAATCTGAGTTGTTATATCAAAATGGAAAAACAACATATGTGAGATTTACTTACAGCAGGCATATCAACATAATAGTTCACATGGTTGAAAGCAAGAGAAAGAGGTTGGAAAGGCAAAACCATTCCTCTCTTTGTTGAACGGACTGAAACACTGAAACTTTTAGAGCTGTTTCTCCTTATTGCATCTGGATAAATAAAAATGGAAAAACACACTTTAAGATAATATAATAAAATTTATAGGAATTAAAAATATTTTGAGATATGACAAAGATTGAAAAAAATAGAGGGTACATCTCATATAATTGCCTAATTAGAGATAAACCAATGTGAGTGGTTATGTTAGATGATGATGATTGAAGCATTTGTTAGGAGATGATAACACCTAAAACCAAACTAGGAATTGCACCATGTAGGACAAGACCACTATTCTGGCCAAATACCGTGGATAATCAAGCTACTGATTAATGAATGGGTTAACGTGCATTCTCTCCAGAGATCATTAGTGAGGATGAAAGGACTTGAAAAGAACTCTAAAAGAGTGTTAGAATGGCACCAGGGAGGGGTCTTGACAGGCCACTCCGACGCTCAAGTTAGAATTTGTTTAGGTATTAAACTAGGGAGGGACGGAAGAAGAAGCAAAAGAAGAAGAAGAAGAAGAAGAAGAAGAAGAAGAAGAGAGTTAAGTGAAGCTGAAGAGAGTCTAAGAGTCCCTTTCGCTTACTTTCTCTAGTGTTTATATAACTATTAGAAGAGAATCTCTATGTCGGATGCTACATTCTCCTCCATTATCCTCATTTGAGCCAGTGAAGGAACCAAATCCGACAGCCTTTAGTTACCTCTCTATTCACCAAGCGTCATGTGTCTGAAGGAGGGCAACCAGGAGATCAAATCTAACAACCACTTAACCTCTTCTCCATTCATCCTATGCTATATGTTCTGGAATATTCACAGTGGTTGTCCTCATTGTTGGGGCAATTTTCCTAGGTCAAGTTTGACCAGTTTGACTAAGCTTGAGTTGAGTCAAGCTTGAGTCGAGATTTGAGTTTTGATGTTTGACAATATATGGAGATTGCTAGGGCAATCGTCCGGTTATGGAGATGGTCAAAGGGTTGACCAGGTTGAGAAGAAGACAAGTCAAGTAGGTCAGGGATGATAGGAGACTTGACTGGGTAAGTCCTAACTGGAGGTTAGATGTCTGGAAGTCCTAACTGGAGGTTAGGTAGTGGAGAAGTCTTAACTAGAGATTAGGCAGTGGTGAAGTCCTAACTGGAGATTAAGCAATGGTGAAGTCCTAACTGGAGGTTAGGCAGTGGTGAAATCCTAACTGGAGGTTAGGCAGTGGAGAAGTCCTAACTGGAGTTTAGGCAATGGGAAAGTCCTAGCTGGAGTTTAGGCATCTGGGAAAGTCCTAACTAGAGGGTAGATAAGAGAGAAGTCAAGTAGGTCAAGGTTGATAGGAGACTTGACTGGGAAAGTCCTAATTGGAGATTAGGCAAAGATAAGTCCAACAGGAAGGTTGACAAGAGTGAAAATCCAAGTAGGTCAGTGTTGACTAGACTTGGTGGTGAAAGTCTTGATAAGTGAGATCAAGCAATTGAAAAGTCCAAGTGTGATCTTGGCAAAGGGAGAAAGTCCTGGTGAGGAGCCAGGCAATTGGGAAAGTCTAAGTGTGATCTTGACAAAGGTTGAAAGTCCAAGCATATGGTCTTGGCAAGGTAAGTCCTAGTGTGACTTGGTAATGAGAACTCGATAACTATGATGAGGCTGAAGGAAGCTCCTGAAGGCAAGGCGTGAATGATAGGAGATATCTGAGGGGCGCAAGGCTAATGGAGGAGGCTAGAAGGCTAGTTCGAGGTTGATCGAGTGTGGTGTATAATCTAACAACTAGGATGAGGTTGAAGGAAGCTCCTGAAGGCGAAGCGTGAAGGATGGGAGATATCCGAGGGACGTAAGGCTAATGGAGGAGGCTAGAAGGCTAGTTCGAGATTGGTCGGGTGTTGGCCAAATGCTAGGCATGGATACCCAACAGGTCATGGTTGACCGGGAGTTGGGTTTGGGACCTTGAACTTGAGTTTGAGGCAAGTTCAGGGTGTTCAATTGATCGGTCGATCAATTGAACCAGTGTCCAATTGATCGATCGATTAATTGAACCAGTGTCCAATCGATCGGTCGATCGATTGAACCAGTGTCCAATCGATCGGTCGATCGATTGGAGTGTGCTGCGAGTGTGGGATGACTCTAATCGATCGGTCGATCGATTGGGAGCATTACTCGCAAGCACAGAAGCTTTCTCAATTGATCAGGCGATCGATTGGAATCTACCAATCTATCGGTCGATCGATTGGGGAGGAGAAGCTCTCGCGCGGACGCGAGAGCACAGAATGAGTTTGAATCGATCGGCCGATCGATTCAGATGGTCCCAATCAATTGGTCGATCGATAGGGAAGTGACCGTTGAACAGGAAACGAGCAATGGACGGCTGGGATTGTGCAGATGTGACGTGGCAATCGATTGGGACTAATTTGGGTCGATTGGGAGCACTGTATAAAGCCTGGGTGGAGCGTTTTCTTCGCCAGAACTTTGCGTTCTTTCCTGCGATTCTTCTGCGACTCTCACAGCGACTTCTCCATAACTCTCTCCACCAGTCTTGAAGGTTCTTGGAGGCACGTCCAAGTCAAGAGGCGAGTTGCAATAAGAAGAAGAAGCTAGGGTTAGGGTTTATTGTACAAATCTTGTAAGATTTCCCTTGTATTTGCTTCTCTTTATATTCTTGTTGTATTGTGAGCTTGTAAGGCTTCTCCACCTTCGGTAGTTACCGCAAAGGAGTGGTTTCATAGTGGAGGTGTGTGCTCGGTGTGTGGATCCTTCGATTAGTCACCTCTTCTTGAGGTGGATACCAAGTAAATCCTTGAGTTAGCGTTGGTTGTGTTTGTATTAGTATTCCGCTACATATTATCAAGACAAAGCAACCGGCGAAGCAATGAAACGCTATTCACCCCGCATCTAGTGGACATATCGGTCACAACAATTGGTATCAGAGCGAGGTCGCTCTTCTACGGACTAACCGCCAAGAGAGCAAGAAGCTAGAGGAAGAAGATGGACTTGGGAGGTCCACTTGGATAGGACATCCGGATTCCTCCTCCATACGATAAGGAAGACTTCGCCTTTTGGAGGAATCGGCTGGAAACATGGCTCCAAATGGATTGGAACCAATGGGTTGTTTTGAGTGACCCATTTGAAGCTCCTACGGGCAAGAAGGGTAAATGCCTCCGACCTTGACATTGGACCGAGGAACAAAAGGAGCTAGCGGAGGCGGATAAGGAGGTAACTAAAATTTTACATAATTTACTACCTTCTAATATTTTTTTGAGTGTAGGTGAAACCACAAATGCAAGTGATCTTTGGAAAAAGATCATTGCCTATCATGAAGACCCTATACAAGTCCAAGGAGTGGAAGAGGCCAAGGAGAAGGGCTCATTGGTCCAAGAAGAGAAGGACCAATCCGATGTTGACACAATGTCAACATTCGAGGAGAAGAAGGAAGAGGAGGAGAAGGAAGAAGATGAGAGATCCTCTACATCTTCGAGAGAGAGGAAGAGGTGGAAGCATCCACATCCTCAAGAGTTGAAAGAGGTGGAAGCACCCACACCCTCTAGAGGAGAAGAAGAGGAAGATGATGCAACCTCCACAATGCAAGCTACATCAAATGGAGAATCAAGCATCATCCCTACAAGCAAAGATATAGAAAATTCAATTGAAAATAATAAAAATCATATCATTTGCTTTGAGTGTAAGGAGCATGGGCATTACAAGAGTAAGTGTCCCAAATTGGTCAAGAAGAAGGGTCAAGTAGTACACCAGGGAGAGGAGAAGCCCAAGGAGATTGGTCCCACGGAACGCAAGAGCAAGGAGCACATTGTGTGCTTCTCATGCAATCAAAATGGGCATTACCGGAGTCAATGACCTAAAGGGAAGAAGTCAATCAAAGTTAGAGGAGGAAGCACAAGTCTAGGGGGAGCTTTTAAGAGCAAACCCAAGATAAACTTTAATAGTGCAATTCCTCTTAGTCATGATAAAATGCATATTAGAAATAATTCCTATCATTTTTATGCTAATTATTATGAAAGTAGGAAGCATGATGGCACTAAGGGAAAATACATTCCTCCTCATACTAGAACTATCACACCTAAGGTTAGGAAGATAGACAATAATTTAAGCAATAACTCTAAGGATTATAGATATATGCCTAGATATAGAAATGCTTATAGGGGTCAAGAAAAATTCAAATCTATGGATTTAATGACCGAAAACCAAGTCTTGAGGTCAAGACTTGATAACTTAGAAAGGACCTTAACAAGAATGGAAAATATTCTTAATGGTCAAAATGAGTAAAACCTAAGAAAAGCTAGACAAGAGTCATCCAATGGTTATAGAGGTTTGGGATACAAACCTAAAGCCAAGAAGGAGGTGACTACCTTTCAGAGGGTTCCATATAGCTATAGGACCAACCCTCGGTGTAGAGGTCAAGCTAAAGATACGAGGGAAGGAATCCCTAAAAGTACTTTTAGCATGACCAATGTGACCAAGACTTCTAAGAAGTCTAACAAAGTCACAAAGAAGGTCACAAGGGAGGCTATCCCTAAAGTTGATCTAGTAAAGGTGATTAAGGCTCCAAAAAGGCCTAATAAAGTCACAAAGAAGGTTACAAGGGAAGTAATCCCTAGAGTTGACCTAGTAGAAGTGACCAAGACTTCTAAGAAGCCTAGAAAGGTCCTTAGAAAGGTATCTAGGGAAGTCATCCCTAGTGAGTACCTAGAGCATCCAAGGAGCACCAATAGGTTTTAGGTTCTAATCTAAGGATGCTTAATTTAATCTTCAATTTAAACTAATCTAAGGATTGATCAATATTTGAGTTAAACTAAGAGTTAACAGTTAGTCAATTAAATATTTATTTCAATAATTGGCTTACAAGCTGTGGTGAGGGACTAGACCTTCTTGGGTATTAGATCATCAACCACTTCTAGACAAAATATTTTAAAGAAATTGAATATTTAATTTCTTTTTTGAAAATTCTAGGTCTAACTAGTCAAGTGTGAATCAAGTCTAAGTCCTTATCTATCCTAATTTAAGCATGTATAATGAAAAAATAGTAAAACATACATCAACCAAATTTATTTAATAACTATGGTTTTTCTATTGGCGCCCCTGGATCATAGCCTCGATAGGATCTATCAAGGTAATGAATTTAATCCTTGGGGATCCAATATTAACCAAGTCTAACTTGATTAATCAAGTTAGACTTGGGGACCTAAGCTTGGACTGTTCTTCTATTTGTTCTATTGACAAGAGATAAGTATGATTTGAATTTGTATTTAGTCTTGTATCCAAGTCCAGATCAATTATATACGACCCTTTGTTTTCCAAGAATCAAATCAAAATTCTTGGAACCCAAAGTGAACTGTTCTAATGTTCCCTTTAGTTCTTTGACTTGATCTTTCAGGCTGGAATTTTCTTTCTCAAGTTGTTGAACTTGAGTTGAAGTTCTATTTTGAATATGTCGGTCAAAGAGCTTAGGCTAGTCACTTCCTTAAGGGCTGTAACCTCCTTTTGGAGTGACTTGACTTGGATATTTGACTTGGCTAATTTGCACATTAAGTAATTAATTAAATTGTACAATTTTCTACTTGAGAAGATCTTACAATGTTGTTTGAGCCTTCAGAAAAGGATATAGATCCGTGGCTTCTCTCAGACTCAACTTCGGATTCACTTTCAGTTTCAGACTCGTCAAGTTGTTCTCGGGCCGGAAGTGCAAGCTTGAGGTCCTCGTCGGAGTCTTCTGATGAGGATTTGTCCCATGTTGCTTGAAGTGCCTTCTTTTTCCATTGCTTCTTTTTTTCTTTCTGGTTTGGACAGTTTGCTTTGATGTGTCCCTTCTTGTTGCAACTATAGCAGGTTACTTCTGACTTGATTTTAGGGCTTGGTTGTGTTGCTTTTGATTGGATCACCTTTTTTTTATCTCCTTTTTGGTGTGTCACGCCCCGGAGGAGTCCCTGTCCGAAGAAATTTCGGCAGCATCTCCCCTGTACGGCGGACAATATGAAACTTTCTACAATCACCATATACCTCAGCCACATGCGGCTGGAATAATAACAATAATAAAACAATCACCACGCAGTTAATATCAATTTCAACCTATGGCTGACACAACCACGCAGTTTAATAGTAAACAAATAGAACAGTAATACGATGACTCGAAAATAACCCTATTCAACTACACTCGTAAAGCTCAAATCCGATTTTTTCCTACTCCACTATACTTATAAAACATAAATCCGACAAACTCACCTCTTCTGCCGTCCAGGCAGACATGGAGTAAAACATATCTAAATCATACCAAAATCCATCAACGATAAGAATCCATACAAGATCCAAGTATCAAAATAAACCAATTCTAAACATAGTCAAATAAGAAGAAAAACTAAAAGGCCAATAAATCCTCGTGGCCTGCAGGGGACCAGCAACTGGAACTCTCTCCTGACAACATCAACCTGAAAAATAACAATAATGGAGGCGGGGTGAGTCCAACACTCAGCAGGTACAACTGATATGCATAATAAAGTAAATAACAGACAACACTAATCATGCGTACAGTCTCCTGAATACGAGAAGAATAAATGCAACTGAAACAAAAACAGGAGAAAACTGTACTAACCAGGACCAAGGTATAAAGGTAATAGGGTCATCAAACTGAGGGTGTCATAATCCTGTATGCATGTCAATCATATGCATTCATATAAATGCAGCAAGTAAATGCAGCAAACACAAACAATAAATGCATCATGCATATGATGCCAATGACATGGTCACCCCTGACGCCAGTCAGCCATCTCATACACAATGGTGAGTCCGAGTGGGTAGAGCTGTGACAACCGTGCACTCTGACATCACTGCCCTTGATGAGTGACCGAGTGGACGGGATACTGTCGGAGTACACACATACTCCTACCCCGAAATAATAAATGGGGGAGTGCAATGCTCTCATCTCCCGGTACACGATGACGGGGAGGACTATCTGCCGGCTACCACGTTGAGTCACACTATCCATGAGCGGACCAATGGAGCCAAACAAAGTCCAACTGCCTGCCGGCTACAACGCTGCTACACTAAACCAACAGAGCCAAATAGAGCGGAACTGTCTGCCGGCTACCACGCTGAGTCACCAGACCAACGGAGCCAAACAGCAGAACTGCCACACACCTGTCTGATATACCACTAACACATGAGTGGTGGTGTGTACAGATACATGTAACTGGCGATGTGCTCAACAATAATGGAGCAGACAATCGCACATCATACAATCATGCAAGATGATGCATGACACTAAACATGGCAATATCACGAATAACATAGCATGCTCCATACATAAATATAAAATGTGTACTACAAAATAATGAATCAAATGGAAGGTACACAAACAGATAGGGTATCAAATAAACCCTATGTCCTGAACATAATGTCTCATATGGTTGGGTCACTACCTAAAGCATGTATGATCAGGTAAATAATAACATGCGGTGCATAATAAGTAAACAAGCAAACATGTAACATATCATGTAGTGACCAACCGGAACAAATGGATAACACAATCATTGCTATATGTTAAACACATTATTATGCATATCAAAAGACATAAGCCAAAGTACCCGCCTCTGATAAAATGGTCCAATCCGGTAATCGAGATACGCGCCTCGCGTCAAAATCTTGTGTCACCAATATATATATTTTTATTTAGCTAAAATTCTCATAAATAACTAAATAAAATCTCTAACTCTAAATTAGGGTAAAACTGTAATCATATCACCATCATCTTTTCTATAACCAAAGTATTACATACCAACATATTCTAACACAAATTCCACTACCGTCATTGATCGAATTAAACCCAACTCGCCCACATCAATAATCCAACAGCCAAAGTACCAAAACCAGTTGCTAAAGTTAGTGTTTACCTCTAATATAGCAGCAGGACAACAAAACACTCCCCTGTGATCTGAGAAGAAAGAGTTCACTGTTCCTTCATCATCTCAACACGTACCAAGATTCCCACTCCTTACCTAACTTCACAGCCCCTATTTTGAACTGGAATCAAAGAGTTGATAGCGGAAATTACGCCGCTAAGGGTTGTTGGCTGCTGTAAACAATACAAGCAAACAAAATCAATAATTTCCTACCAAACCATGTTCCTAAATGGACCCAAATCAAAATCCAAATACCTAACATGCCTTACCTACTCATCACCCCCTATTTTCTCTCTGCCGGCGACTGGTGGTGAAGAAGGAAGACTCGCCAGTGGAGTCTAAAGCATGGCAGAAGGTTGCTGGACCTTGGCGTCGGCAGTGGACGTTGGGGCAGAGGGTAGAGGAAGAAAGGAAGGCTCGGCAGAACCCAAGGCAGAAGAAAGGGTCGGCTATCAGCGGTGTGCGGAGGTAGAGAGGCTAGGGCATGGGGTGGCTCGGGAAGAAAGTGAAGATGAGGCTGGCGTTAGGGCATAGTTGACGGCGGCCGGCACTGGGGTTTGTCTAGGGCAGAGGAAGGGTGGCCGGCGCTCTCCGTTCGACGACGACGGAGGGCGGAGAAGCTAGAGCGTAGCCTCAGCAGGAGGAAACTCGGCGGCGCTTGGCGCTGGGAAGGAGGCGGAAGAACCGACGCTGTCGCGAGGTGAGGGGAGAAGGGTTAGCGGCTCGGGCAGAAGAAATGAAGAGGAGGAGAAACTGTTCCGAGCAGTTAGGGCTCGGGTTCAGCACACGCGGGGAGGAAGAAAGAAAACTGCGGAGGAAATAAGAAAAAGAAAAATAAAAATAAAACTTTTCCTCTTTAAAGCGGGGTAGCCTAAACAGGCTTTTCCGGGCCCCGTTTTTATCCCCGTTAACTCGTCCGTACGAGCTCCGAAAATTTTCCCAAAATTTTGAAAAATTTCCTTATTAATATTCGCCTATTTTTGGTATTTTACATGGTGAATCCTTCTTTTTCTTGTACAGTCTCCGGACTAGATTTACGAGTTCAGCGGCAATCTCATTGTCATCTTTTGAGTCTGGTTCATCTTCGGACTCAGGTTCAGTATGGAACTTGAGCTTTGGTTCCCATGTTCTACTTGTACCTGCAATCAAAGTAATACCTTTCTCACCATGGTAATGCATTAGTCTGTTCATGAAGTTCAAATTCTGAAAAGAGTTCATCTAGTCTAATTGACAAAAGATCCTTATATACTTTGTAGGTGTCTACCATTGATGCCCACAATGTATTCCTCGGAAAAGCGTTTAGTGCATACCTTATTACAATGCGGTTCTCCACTTTTTGTCTGATTGCGTGGAGTCCATTCAAAAGATCTTGTATGCGAGCATGAAGCTAGTTTGCTGACTCACCTTCTTGCATTTTTATAATATATAATTTATTTAATATTAAGTCTCTTTTACTTACCTTCATGTCGAAAGTGCCCTCGTACAGCTCGATTAATTTTTTCCACAACTCCTTTGCATTGTTGAAGGGACCAACCTAGTTCAGCTCTTATTTGGTTAGGCCGCATTGAAGAATTTGTATTGCTTTTGCATTGACTTCAATCTTTTTGCAGGTCGATACTGTTGGTGCAGGAAGCATCCGACGATCGAATCTTAGTTTTGATAATGGCAAAGGATTCAAAGTTAAGTTAGTGTGTGATCTAACATGTTTGAATGAGTGTTTCAGGAAAGTCCTAGCTGCGGTTAGGCAGGTGAAAAACCCTAAGGGGTGGTAACCTTAGGTCCTAGGGGGCGGTAACCCTAGGTGGAGGAAAACCTAAGGGGCGGTAACCTTAGGTCCCAGGGGGCGGTAACCCTAGGTGGAGGAAAACCCTAAGGGGCGGTAACCTTAGGTCCTAGGGGGTGGTAACCCTAGGTGGAGAAAAACCCTAGGGGGCGGTAACCCTATGTCCTAGGGGATGGTAACCCTAGGCGAAAAGTCCAGTCGGTCTGGAGGACAGGACTGACATCAGGTAAATCTCCTGAGTGGAGTAGGTGAGGACGTGTTCCCCGTAGAGGGAACAGTAGGCGTCGGGTCGACCTAGGGTTTCCGGTTGGAAACCCGAAGTCAGACTCGGACAGTCCGAAGACTGTCAGCTCTTTTTCACTTATGAATTATCAGATTCTAACATTGTCTTGCAGGGTATGCAATTGCTCGGACTAACCTTGTTTTGCAGGAGAAGCGACTCCTGGAAAAAGGAGGTCCAGGCGCCCGGAATGGATCCGTGCGCCCGGGATCAACTTTTATCCCCTGCGCGACTTCGCGACGTGGAGCAACCTGGTTGGCTGGCCACGTCACACTCCAGGTGCCCGGAAAGGTCCCAGGCGCCCGGAACCTCATATAAAAGGAGGGTTGAGGTGCAGCTTGAAGAACAACAATCTTCTAAGCATTCTCCGTGCGACAAGCTGCTAACGTCTCGACTCAGAAGTGCTGCAACGACAATTCGGAGCCTCAGCTTTATTCTTTTTATTGTCGGTACAATATTCTTTTCTGCTTAAATTGTACTTAGTGTGTAATAGCTGTTACGAATTATAGTTGTTGCCCACCGGAAGCGATCAAGGATCGCGGGCCTTCGAGTAGGAGTCGTCACAGCTCCGAACGAAGTAAATCCTTCGTGTCCATTTCATTTACTTTTCCGCTGCGTTATTTCTGAACAAGCTTTTACGATTTCGAAAAACGAAATAGCCACGAGCGCTATTCACCCCTCCTCTAGCGCTTTCGATCCATCAATTGGTATCAGAGCGGGGTCGCTTTGAACTGGTGCAACCACCATTCAAGCATCTTTCGTGGCTTTGTCGTTTGAATAGGGTAAAAATAAAACCTTACGCCTTTCGTTTTTTTTCCCTCCAAAATTATTTTTTTAAAAAAAATTCATTTTTATCCTTTCACGGTTTATTAGTATTGATAAAATATTGAATTTGGCAAAATTTGAAATAATATTTTTTAAATAATATTTTATTATTATTTTATTATTTTTTCTCGAAACTGGTGAACTTCTATTTCTATCCTTCCATACCGCACTGCTAATCTAGGATCAAGTCCTGGTACATTTTTTTTTTGCTATTTTTTTTGTGCAAGGTTCTTTTAAAATGACATTCCAAGAAGGATTCTGCACCGTCCGACCGCCGCTCTTTTCTGGCAAGGACTTTGGATACTGGAAGAACCGGATGGAATACCACCTCAAGACGCAAGTCGAGATGTGGACCATCATCCAGACCAGACTCAAACTTCCACGTGACGACACCGGATAACTTATCTCATGCATCAACTGGGATTCTATCACAATGAAAAAAGTTGAAGTCGATGCCAAAGCAACCTGCATGCTACAATGTGGCCTAACCAATGAAGAACTGAACCGCATCGGCCCTTTCGCAAGTGCAAAAGAGTTGTGGCAAAAGTTGATGAAACTACACGAGGACACTTCTGACGCTCAAGTAAGTAAGCATAATTTAATAAATGATTTATTTGAATTAGATGAGCAGAATAATACTACTTCGGCCGAGGAAGGTATTACGATGGTTGCAGGTACAAGTAAGACAGAGGAAAAGATATGGTCCGAGTCTTCAGATGAATCCGGGTCTGACGAAGAAGAACTGACGAGCTTCCTCGCTCTACCAGTACAAGCAACCGTGGCGGAAACTGAGTCCGAGTATGAGTCAGAAACCGAGAGCGAATCCAAGACTGAGTCTGATCGAAGCCACGAATCCGCATTCGTTTCCGAAGGACCAAAACCCACTGTAAGTTCACTACTCGCAGAATTTCAATTAGATAACTTGCATGAATTATTACCTTACTTAGTAAAAAAGTTGGCTAAATCCAACGTCCGAGTTAAGTCGCTCCAAAAGGAGGTAACATCCCTTAAGGAAGCGACTGACTCAAGCTCTTTAACTGAGTCAGTTCAAATTGGAAGTTCAACTCAAGTCCAACAACTTGAGGAAGAAAATTTCAATTTGAAAGCTCAAATTAAAGAACTCAAGGACACGTTGGAACGGTTCACCTTGGGCTCCAAGAATCTAGATCTGATTCTTGGAAAACAGTGAGCCGTTTACAACAAAACTGGACTTGGATTTAAAACTAAAATAAAATACAAATCATATTTATCGCTAGTTAATAGAAATAATAGAAAAATTGTCCAAGCATGGGTGCCAAAATCCAACTTGGTAAATCAAAGTGGAAATGGTCACTATTGGGTCCCCAAGGATCAAGTCTATTACCTTGATAGACCATATCGAGGCTATGATCCAGGGGAAGCTAATAGAAAAATAATATTAAGAATATAATTCAAATTAATATTCAAATTAAATTCAAAATTAAATTCAAAATTCAATTAAAAATTTAAATTCAAAATTAAAAATTCAATTAAAAATTTGAAATTAAATTAAATTCGAAATTCAATTCGAAATTAATTCAAATTTAAAGTAAACTTAAGTTAAATAAAAATAGATGGAGGATCCAGACTCGCTGGCACCCCCAACTGAACTATCCAACAGGGTAACTGAACCTAATCTACCCGAAATGGGTAAAACAAAAGTAGATTACCCGGCAGGGTAATTAAGGTTAGATCAAAATGAGCTAGGTTTAACTTGACCCACAGTACTGGTAAAGTTTTTGGATGATAGTACGTTAGGGAAGCTTGGGCATCGCATGTCTAGGAAGATATGGCTTCGACCTGATGCATTTGGCCAAGTGGAACTGACCGAAGCTACCCTTAAATGGATCATAACTAGTTAGATCAAAGTTTAGTATTAAGCTCAATGGGTAGGACTATTTGGGAAACCTCGAAGGCATGGTTACTTTAATGAGTACCTTGTGACTCACCATAGCCCAGAAGTTTATCCAAAGAATGCTTACTTGTTGAACCCAAAGCTAAACTTGAATCTAACACAAAGTTAAACCAGACCCTTAAATTCAGCCATAATTCATCTCACAGCAATTATAGGGTTCCCTGATTGAAAATTTAGATCGAGTGAGATGACTAGTTAATTCAACCAAAACAATTTCAAAATTATTTCAAAAATCTTTTAAACTCAATTTCAAAATTATTTCAAAATTATTTCAAAAATGTTTTAAACTCAATTTCAAAATTATTTCAAAAATCTTTTAAACTCAATTTCAAAATTATTTCAAAAATATTTTAAACTCAATTTCAAAATTATTTCAAAAATCTTTTAAACTCAATTTCAAAACAATTTCAAAATTATTTCAAAAATCTCTTAAACTCAATTTCAAAATTATTTCAAAAATCTTTTAAACTCAATTTCAAAATTATTTCAAAAATCTTTTAAAATTCTTTGAAAAATCTTTTCAAAATCTTTTCAAAATCATTTCAAAATCCTTTAAAATTCTTTAGAAATTTATTTGAAAAATCTTTTCAAAATTATTTTAAAACTTAATTTGAAAAATGATCTTTTCAAAATCTTTTGAAAAATCATTTGAAAAATCCCTTGAAAAATTAATTTCAAAATTATTTCAAAAATTATTTGAAAAATCATTTGAAATATCCTCTAAAAAATTAATTTCAAAACCCTTTTCAGAAGTTATTAAATTCTTTGAAATTCTAAACTCAATTAATTTTTAAATCTTCAAAATAATGGTCACCTATTTGGAATTCTAACTGATATTTTCAATGTTGTAAATTAAAGTAAACTCCATCTCACACTAACTCATATGCTAAACATGCTTGTTAATCTAGAATGAGTGAGATGGAAAATTAGGAAAATAATTTTTTAACCTCTCATGCTTGAACTCCTGAACTCAAAAATTTATTAAGGCATTAATTAAGGGGGAGTGATTTTGAGTCGATTTTAAAATTAGTTTTTCTTTAAAATATTTGACTTGACCTCAAAATTAAAAACTATTTTTGGCATATCTTCGAAAATTCAAGCTATTTTTTAGCTTTAAAATTAAAATTATTTATGACCTGACCTTCAAATTATAACTCCTCTATAAGCTAAATGTTTTCAAAGCTAAGTACTTAATTAAGTTTTCTCTAACTAAACTTAGTTAAATTATTTTCTAAAACTTAGCTAATTGGCAAGATGATCTCTAGAGGCAATATTAAAGTTTAAGCATGTCTGTACTTAAGGGATCTGACACCTGATCAAAACAAATCTTGACTCATGCTTGCACTACAAAAAAAACCAGCATTACCGACAGATTTATCCGTCGGAATTCCGTCGCTATAGACATATAGCGACGGAATTCCGACGGAATAATTTCTGTTGGTAAAATATCCGCCGGCTTCTATTACCGACGGAAACAGAATTCTGACGGTATTTTATACCGACGGAAATAAAGTTTCTGTCGGTAACGTACCGACAGAAAATACATTCCGTCGGTATAATAACGATATTCTCCATCACCGATTGAGCGACATTCTCCGACGGAACAAAATTTCCGTCGGTAATTACCGACGGGAAAAGGCTGATCCGTCGGTGATTACCGACGGAAAATGTTGTTCTGTCGGTATTTACCGACGGAACAGGGATATTCCGTCGGTAAATACCGACGGAACAACATTTTCCGTCGGTAATCACCGACGGATCATCCTGTTCCGTCGGTTGCCCGAAGTGATGCATCGAACTAAAAGTTCGATAATTGCCAACGGAATATATTCCGTCGGTAATCCGTCGGAATTCCAAAAAAAAATTTCCAGCTTCTTTTCGTTTACACGTTGTTCCCATATACATTTTCCACATATATAAACAAACCATCACACTCGATGGTTTCATACAATATCCACACAACAAATACAATCCACAATAAATATAATCTACATCAAATATAATCTACACACATATATCTATCATATGATAATCACAAACTAATAAAATCCACAAAAAAAACCATATTCCATATAATCCATAGCTAACTAAATCTACAGAATATATATTCTACACATATCCATATCAAAAATCAAGTTTACATAACACATACCGAACTAAAATGTAGTCCCAATAATACAAGAACGGGAAATCGTAGAGAAAATCCTGTAAAAAGACAAATACAAAATGATGTTTAAATAAACAGTTTGCATATTTATATATTAAGAATTTTATATGAAATAATACCTGAACAAAAAGTGAGCAAATGTTGTAGTGAAGAGCCAATATGTATATATGACTGAACGTGACTCAAACATATAGTAATAAAACCTTTAGAAATAAACATGTTATAATATCAAAACAGGCTCACGTTCTATATAATAAATAAAAACTAAAGTATAGCTGAACAAACCTCAAAAAGCTAACGACCACCGTCTGATAGATCTGGAGTCTCCTGTGACTCGGATCCCTGTGATGCTTGGGTGAAAGAAGCCACGATTGCCCGCATTTGGGCCATGAGATCTTCATTACTCTTGTCACGTTCAGCTCTCTTCTTCTCCTCATCAGCTCTCCACCGATCCATATCAGCCATCCTCTGATCCATTGATTTCAGCTGAGACCGCAGTTCTTGATTTTCACGTCTTAAAGACTGCATCTCACCAGAAGAAGAGGAACTAGCACGGCCTACTGGATTCCTCAAATGATCAAATGCCACTTTGGCCTGAGAGCCAAGGCCGTAGAGGGTGGAGTTTTTTGTCCTTCCACCGACAACATCATAATATATCTCATTTAGATCGTCGGTGGATAAAGACTGTGACTCTCCACCCTCTGCTGATGGCTGAGATGCCTGAGCCACCCGTTCTGTCATTTCTTGCTGCATAAAAAATAATATAGTATCCAATTTGATATGTATTACTAATTACTAATCAAGATATAAATGAACAAATGTAATAAAGTTAATTATCTTACATGTAGAGTTTGAGATCGAGAATCAACAAATGACCCATCTTTCTTCTTGTGGGTTTTCAGAAAAATCTCCATACATGTAGGCTGTCGGGCAAGCTCACGTTCCTACATTTATAAATTAAGGAAAAAATTAATATGCTCAACAATACAAGGTTGGTAATAAATACAAAATTTGTTATAAAGTATAATTTTAAATTATACTCACCAGATCAATGGTATGCTCAACAATAGATCTGGATCCTGACGTATGCCGAGCGGTTCCGGTGCTCGGGCCACCTGGTTCTGTATTCCTATTTGCTTTTGCCTTTTCGGCATTAGCTTGCCACCTTTCTGCAGCCCAGGTGGTCGTCCATGCACTCCATATCACCTCCGAAACATACGCAGGCCTAGTGCCCTTCTTTCTCATGTAATACATATGATCTCTGTAGAGTTTGGCACAATAAGTATTCCATGTAGCTTTAAATTGATCTTCTTGCCCGTCCACCCAAGTATATCTTTTCTATAATTATAAGTTAAACATTTAGTTTAAATGATATAAATGATAACTATATTATAGAATGTGAATTAAATATATTAAATTTACTCACCACAAATTCATTATAATAAAATAGCTTCATCTCCTGGTCTACATGCCTCCATGTAGTACCAGACGCGCTAACTCGTTCCTTAAATTTTGCAGTGATATATGTGGCAACTCTGTGCCCATCCGGAGTGAACCTGCACAAAAATAGACCTTTAGGTTATGAGAAATATATTATAACTAATGTTATATATAAACTTGAATAATTAATAAGACAATATACTTACGAGTCCCCGACAACGGTAAGGACTTTGTGGCCACGGGGTGCCACAGCCTGCTGCTCTGCCATGATAATATCTACAAAATAACATTGCAAATGATAATTGTTTGATTTAAGAAGTTTACTTACTTTATGTATGGTTTGACCTCTTCACAATTTAAGAGTATATATGTTCTTGCAGCATGATATTCTTCCTCGGTTAACCATCTAGCAAGCAATGCACCCATTAACTTACCAGGAAACTTAAAAATAGAAAGCATAGATGGATCTATCGACTGACAAGCATCATCAGAATTTCTAGGACACCTGCGATGTCTTGTTTGCACACTATCAACAAAATAATATGAGCAGAAAGAAGATGCTTCTTCTACTAGATAAGCATTGCATATTGACCCTTCAACTCTTGCTTTGTTACGAACATTATTTTTTAATTTCCTCAAAAATCGTTCAAATGGATACATCCATCTGTACTGCACAGGACCTGCTATTTGTGCCTCGTATGGTAAATGTACTGGTAGATGTTCCATTGAATCAAAAAAACTTGGTGGAAATATGCGCTCCAGTTTACATAATATGAGTGGAATGTCTGTTTCTAGCCGAAGCATATCATCTATCGTAATACACCTTGATGTCAAATCTCTAAAAAATAGACTCAATTCAGTGAGTGCTTGCCAAACATTTTGAGGAAGTAAGTCATGGAAAGCTACTGGAATAAGTCTTTGCATAAATACATGACAGTCATGACTTTTCATTCCAAACATCTTTAATCTATTCATATCCACGCATCGACCCATATTTGATGCATAACCATCTGGAAATTTGATTTCTTTCAACCAATTACATAAAGCTTGCTTGCCATCTTTGTCCAATGTATAACAAGCCTTTGGAAATCTATTAGTTATTTCATCTTGATGCAACTCTGGTCTATTGACTAGGTCTTTTAATTCCTCGCGTGATTTTGCAGTGTCTTTAGTTCTTCCAGGCACATTCATCACAGTGTTAAAGATATTATCGAAGAAATTTTTCTCAATATGCATAACATCTAAATTATGTCGAATAAGCAGATACTTCCAATACGGTAACTCCCAAAAAATACTCCTTTTCTTCCAACCACACTTACACATCCTAACAATATATTTATTTATCTCATCAGAACCAGATTGTGATACTGGTAGAAATCCATAACTATCAATTTGCTCAATGATTTGTTCACCTGAAGCATGGAGTGGCGGGGATTTTCTGACTACAACATTTTTTTAAGAAATTTTTCTTATTTCGCCTAAAAGAGTGATCAGGTGGTAAAAATTTACGGTGATTATCAAACCAAGACACCTTCCCACTGTAAGGTAATGAAAATGCATCAGAATCAGTCATGCAGTGTGGACATGCTAATTTACCAGCTGTGCTCCAACCCGATAACATTGAGTATGCTGGAAAATCACTGATCGTCCATAATAATGCAGCATGCAATCTAAAATTAGTTTTGCTTGCAACATCATAAATCACCGACCCTACATTCCATAATTCATTTAACTCTGCAATAAGAGGTTGTAAGAAAACATCTATCTTCTCTTTGGGATTGGTTGGACCAGGAATAAGTACTGTAAGGAACATAAATTCATCTTTCATACACATCCATGGCGGTAAATTGTAAGGTGTTAATATAACCGGCCAAGATGAATATTGTTGTCCTGACTGTCCAAATGGTTGAAATCCATCTGCAGAAAGTCCCAATCTCACATTATGTGGTTCCATTGCAAATGAAGGAAATACAGCATCTAGGTGTTTCCATGCAGGTGAATCAGAAGGATGACACATTATACCTCCATCGTGCTCATGCTCATGATGCCACGTCATATGGCAAGCTGTAGCAGCAGATGCATACAAACGTTGAAGTCTAGCAGTTAACGGAAAATAATACATCACTTTCCATGCTATTTTTTTCTTCTTCTGCCCAGGTATGCGAGTACCATGCTTATAACGAGGGTGTGTACAGATTTTGCATTCACGCAGATCATTGTCTTCATTCCAAAATATCATGCAGTTATTTATACAACAATCAATCTTCTCCACAGGCAAACCTAAACCTCTGATCAATTTTTTTGTACTGTAAAAACTATCCGTCATTATGTTATCAGCAGGAAGCAATTCTGACATCAACTGACAAATGTCGTCGTAACATCTTTCCGAAAAATGATGTGCTTTCATATTTAATAACCTTGCAGTAGCTGATAATTGAGAATGACCTGAGGGAATGTCTTTCCACACTTCTCTTTCACTAGCCTTTAACATTTCATATAGTTGCTGATATTCAGGTGTTGGTATTTCATCTATATTAGAATAATCAACTGTAGCATTTATCGTATCATGAACCATTGATTGCATTGCGATATCAATATTAATTGATGCTTCAGGATCAGTAACTGTTGCCCTGGATGACGAACCACCAGAAGGTCCAATTGGTTCATATAAATAAGGTTCTCCGTGACAGTACCAATTGTAGTAATTTGGCACAAAACCATTTCTACATATATGCATTTTTACAGTATCCTCATCACGGAAAGCTCTATTTTGACATTTTTTATGATTGCATGGACACCGTAACTCAGCATCATTCATACATTCAAGGTGACTTTTAGCAAAGTTCACAAACTGTTCAACTTCAGCAATAAAATCATCTCTGATAAATCCTTTTTTCTAATCGATTGTACATCCAAGTTTTGTTCATAGACATTTTCACCTAAAACTAATATATTGAGAACTAAAAATTAACATACATTAAGATACTAACACAAAACAAACAAACGGACTATATTATGCTATAAATTAACATACTAACATAACCTATTTCTAACTTTAATCATGTTAAATGACATACAGTATAATTTAGTAAATTTTACCTGAATATCTGTAGGTCAACTGGAGAAGAGCAGCAAATGCTACCTGTTTACAAAATAAAAATAATTTAGCTAAAAAATTAACACAAAATATTTTTCAAATTTCTCGTGGCACCAGCAGCCAGCTGCCGGCTAGAACAGCAACCAGATGTCGGCTGACACAGCCGCCAGCAGCCAACTGGCGGCCGACAACAGCCGGCACACCTGCAGGCAGGCACAGGCGCCCGCTGGCCAGCGCAGAAGCCCGCAGGCGGCCGCCGGTCGCTGGCAGGCGCAGATGCTCGCAGGCGGCCGCCGCCGGCTGGCGCAGATGGCCGCTGGCGGCCGAAGCCGAACGCCGCCAGCCGATGGCGGGCGCAGAAACCCGCTGCGGGCGAGGAAGCCCACTGCGGGCACGCGCCGCCGCGTGTGGGCGAAGGCCGGCGGCAACTGCCGCTCGCCGGAAAAAAAGGAAAAAAAACAAAACCAAAAACTAACCTGCGATCGGGAACGGGAGAACGAAGCGATCGGGAACGGGAGAACGAAGCCGTCGGCCGCGCGCGCGTTAGGGAAACAGGAGGGAGGTTAGGGTTTTTTTAGGGGAACTTGCCGACAGAATTCATATTCCGTCGGTACACTTTAAGTTTACCGACGGAATTAGTAATTCCGTCGGTAAAACCATTAATTTACCGACGGGATGGCTTATTCCGTCGGTAATATCATTAGTTTACCGACGGAATATTAATTCCGTCGGTATCACGCTGTTATACCGACGGAATAAATCATTCCGTCGGTAAAAAGTAGAGTTTACCGACAGCATATTAATTCCGTCGGTAATCCCGTCGGAAACACTGGTTTTTTTTGTGGTGTTGGTCTTTAGGGCTCTGATACCTTACTAAAACAAAATGGCAAGCTATTAAACATTAAGGTTATCACTTCTCCTTTGCCTTAAGTATTCTTGAAATTCATTTCAAAAACATGCCTTAAGCAGCTTTTCAAAATCTTTCTCCAAATTTAAAACTTTCAAGTATCCCCTATTTTGAAATTTTTTTTTGGAATTTTATTTAAGCTGAAACTTTTTCGAAGATTCGTTAAGTTAAAAATTTTTTTTTATTAAGTTAGAAAAATCCTTAAAGTTTGAAAATTTTTTTTAAGCTGCAATTAATTTCTTTAAGTTGAAAATTTTCCTTGGAAATTTTCTTTAAAAACCTGAATATTTTTTCCCGGAAAATTTCTGAAGTTGAAAATTGTGTTTTGAAAATTTTTCTGTGAAAATTTTGGAAACTCCTCAAAATACACTAAGTTGAAAAGAGCTCCTTTTTTCTATATCACAAAATCTCTTCAAGCAAAATCAATTTTGAAAAATGTTGCTATTCTAAGGTGTTGCCTTTCACTTGCTCCTTGCCTAAGTTAAAATGTTTTCTGCTAAATTCTGTCTTGAAAAGTTAAGTTTTTCAAAACTAGCTCATTTTTGATATATGGCAAAGGGGGAGAGTAGAGAAATTCAAAGAAAATATGTTAAAGGGAGCTTGTATTAAGGGGGAGCTATGGCTATTAGTAAAAAATTCAAAGAGAATAAACTTATATTAAGGGGGAGCTATGTTTATGCTTATCTTGCTTATCTTGTTTCTTGTGCTTATACATAACTGCATATTTTTTACTTAACATTGAATTTCGGTTGCCATTATCAAAAAGGGGGAGATTATTGGTGCAGAAAGCATCCGACGATCGAACCTTAGTTTTGATAATGGCAAAGGATTCAAAGTTAAGTTAGTGTGTGATCTAACATGTTTGAATGAGTGTTTCAGGAAAGTCCTAGCTGCGGTTAGGCAGGTGAAAAACCCTAAGGGGTGGTAACCTTAGGTCCTAGGGGGCGGTAACCCTAGGTGGAGGAAAACCCTAAGGGGCGGTAACCTTAGGTCCTAGGGGGCGGTAACCCTAGGTGGAGAAAAACCCTAGGGGGCGGTAACCCTAGGTCCTAGGGGATGGTAACCCTAGGCGAAAAGTCCAGTCGGTCTGGAGGACCGGACTGGCATCAAGTAAATCTCCTGAGTGGAGTAGGTGAGGACGCGTTCCCCGTAGAGGGAACAGTAGGCGTCGGGTCGACCTAGGGTTTCCGATTGGAAACCCGAAGTCAGACTCGGACAGTCCGAAGACTGTCAGCTCTTTTTCACTTATGAATTATCAGATTCTAACATTGTCTTGTAGGGTATGCAATTGCTCGGACTAACCTTGTTTTGCAGGAGAAGCGGCTCCTGGAAAAAGGAGGTCCGGGCGCCCGGGATCAACTTTTATCCCCTGCGCGACTTCGCGACGTGGAGCAACCTGGTTGGCTGGCCACGTCACACTCCAGGCGCTCGGAAAGGTCCTAGGCGCTCGGAACCTCATATAAAAGGAGAGTTGAGGTGCAGCTTGAAGAACAACAATCTTCTAAGCATTCTCCGTGCGACAAGCTGCTAACGTCTCGACTCAGAAGTGCTGCAACGACAATTCGGAGCCTCAACTTTATTCTTTTTATTGTCGGTACAATATTCTTTTCTACTTAAATTGTACTTGGTGTGTAATAGCTGTTACGAATTATAGTTGTTGCCCACCGGAAGCGATCAAGGATCGCGGGCCTTCGAGTAGGAGTCGTCACAGCTCCGAACGAAGTAAATCCTTCGTGTCCATTTCATTTACTTTTCCGCTGCGTTATTTCTGAACAAGCTTTTATGATTTCGAAAAATGAAATAGCCACGAGCACTATTCACCCCCCCCCTCTAGCGCTTTCGATCCATCAGATACATCCCATTTGTCGCAGGGGAGAAGGACGCCATCTTCAGTGGGAAATGTGAATCTTGTCTGGATTATTATCCACATTTCCACCTGCGTCTTGAGGTGGTACTCCATTCGACCCTCCCAGTAGCCAAAATCTTCACCGGAGAAAAAAGCCAGGCAAGCTGTGCTGTAGGCTTCTTGGTGGGCCATTAAAAAAAAATCTCGCAAAAAAAAAAAAATAATAACAAATGTTCTAAGACTTAGCCTTGGATTAGTAGTGCAGGAGAAAAAAAAATAGTAATTCACTAATTTTGAAAAAAAAATAAAAAAATATTAATAAAAAAATATTATTATAAATTTTGGTAACTACGATATTTTACTAATACTAACCAATGGTGAAAAGAAGAAAAAGAATTTTTCAAAGATAATTTTGGAGGAAAAAAATGAAAGACGTAAGAATATTTTAAAAATAAAAATGATATATAATTTTCTTTTAAAAAGAACCCCCTCTGCTCGATTGGTGGTTTCATCAATTTAGAGTGGACTTAGCTCTATACCAATTGTAGGATCAATGACGTGCTCGAAGGGGGGGGGGGGGGTGAATAACATTCATGACTAATTCGTTCATTTCGGAAAACTCAGAATAATACAGCGGAATAAAGAAAAGAACAAACACAATCTCTAACAGATTTCTTTTACTTGGTTCAAAGCCTGTGATGACTCCTACTCCAAGGCCCGCAATCGTTGATCGATTACGTTGGGCAATCACTATAAATCCAAAACTCTTAATAGATATATAAGTACAAGTACTAAACTTAAAAACATATTATACCAACAATAAATGATTAGGAATTAGTTCGTCGATTGTCGGAACAGTAGCTGAGCGTTATTGATCCGTTTTGGCGTAGCACACAACTTAGAAGATCGCTGTGAATGATGATGGTCTAAGTAGCTAGTTGAGACCCCATTTTATAGCCTCTCCAGACCTGATCCAGATCTTCTGATCTTGGGATCAAGTTTTGACTCGACCTGGATCAGTCGACCGAGTCCCAGGTTCGATTGGCCAAACCTGCTGAATCCTCCCGGCCTTCCATCCAGATGCAACCTCTCCGGATAGCGCCTTCGTTCGGTCGACCGATCAACTGATGATCTTCACCTCATCCGATCCGATCAAACCAGCTTGACCGAGTCTCTCTCTATCCACGGTTCGGTCGACTAATCCCGAGGTTAGGTCGACCAAACGTCCGGTCAACACTTCACCAAGAGCTGGAATTCTAATCCTTTTGTATTGAGGCTTGGTTGACCGATCCAGACATTCGGTCGACCGATCAAGGCTAAGCCCAACCCAGGAAAATTGTTAGTTTCTTATAAAATAGAGTTAGATAAAATAACAAATAATATATAAATCAATAACTTGACAGCTTTCGAACTGTTCGATTTTGATTTTAGATTTCGTTCAGAAATCGTAGGTCGAACTGACACATACTATTCCCTCATCGGGGAACACGTCCTCACCTACTCCTCTCAGGAGAAGTTACCTATTGCCAGACCGATCCTCCAGACTGACTAGACTTTTACTCAGTGTCCGAGACTTCAGGTTTTCATGTTAGACGTTCGCTCCACGACCCATTCAGACTTCCACCTAATCCGCGACCACCAAAGTTTTCACCTAGAGTCCCCAACTCTAGGATTTTGCCTAAAGCACTGACCTGCCAAGACTTTCCGCCTAGGGTTACCACCTCCTAGGACCTAGTGTTACCACCCCCTAGGATTTTCCACCTACCTAACCATAGCTAGCACTTTCCATCACCTAGGGTTAGCGCCCCCTAACTAGGACCTAGGGTTACCACCCCCTAGGGATTTTCACCTGCTTAAAATCTATTAGGACTTTTACCTAAGATAACTTCAACATTGTTAGATCACAAGACAACTTAACTTTGAAACCTTTGACATAATCAAAATTCAGATTCGATCATCACCAAGATTCGATCATATATGATGCTTCTTGCACCAATAGAGATATGGTAATTTGGGGTTACTTTGCCTAATATTTCATTAAAAATACATCATCATATTCGATTTGTTAAAGACGTAAAAGATCCAAATTAAAATTTTCATTTATTTTCAAATAAATAAATACATCAATGACAGAGGATATATCTCGATTAATACAATTCTGTATATAATTCATAAATATTTTAATATTATATATCTCAATTAATATTGTATATAATTTATAAATATTTTAATATTGTATATCTCCATTAATGATGCATATAATATAAAAATTATTCTATTATCTTTTCCTATTTTTTTCAAAACAATTTAGACCTTGCGGATCATATCAAATGATGATGAAACATGGGAATAGATGGGATGCAAACGAACGCTCTTTTTCCAGTTGGCAATTGGCATAGTGGACAGTGTGTGAGCTGCACAAACTAATGGGGGACTCCATCAGTCCATGTACACCATTTGAAGTTGGAACTCCATACATGAACTTGTCTGAAGCAAATCTCCGCTGCAATCGATGTATATATGAACTTGTCTGAGGCAAATCTCCGCTGCAATCGATGTGTACTTGCTTCTCGCCCAACACGATAGCCATCATTCTGCTCTTCCACTTCATCCTTGTACTTCCAGTATACTTTCTTTTGTTTCTTGAATCCATCATTAGATAGCTTTAACCTTCAACAACGACAACAACAACAAAGTGCAACTTGGGCAACAGTTCTTGATGAAGGTGCTGAAGCGTTAGCTAGACATTAATGCATGTCTTTAGGGAATTGTCGCTCAGCTTCATGCCACTTGCTTGACAGTACTTGAAGAAGAATCATCCCTGTGCAGCCCATAGCCAAGCTTTGCATAGCCACATTGAAAAATCAAGTGTGAGGATTTTTTAAATCCTAGCTTCCTGACCGATAAATAATACGTCCCTGGTGTTCAGCATATGCTATAGCAAAAGACGACAAAAGAACCAATTTTCACTTTGTTGGGTCCAAATGGAGAACAAGTTAGTGGATCATATATACTTATAATGTCTAGCCTTCCTCAATAGCAAAGCAATAAGAATTCTCTTAATTAACTGCAATTTTCTCTCGACTAGGAATGAATATAAAAGTGTTGGAATTGGTGCATGTGCCAACATTTAACCACCGACAGCGCCAGGATAATGATCACAAGTCGTTGAAAACCGTATCATGTTGATGGGGCAAGTCTCTGGTCCAACATATGTCTTTGCACCTAGTCGAACACGCTGGCTCTACTTGATTCCAGCACATTCAGAAAGGTAATGGCGAGGAACCACAAATGCACAAAGAGAATCGATTTATGAACGAAGCCCCACCACTACATTCAAAAAGTGATATATGAAACATTATGAACACTCTGATTAACCAACTAGAAAATCACCATAGATCAGACGAATGTAAAATATGTCCCTTGCTTATATATATATTACAGTAAAAGGTGATCTAATCAATACTCAAGTTTCCAGTCGATTATTATTTGAATAGAACTTATATTTTCAGTTAAACCTCATATTCAATCGATTCTCTAGTTGGTTGAATTGCTCTACTCAATCAATATGCACATCCAGTCAATTGAATCTTGTCACTAAACTCTCCTTCACTAAAGTTACACTCCTATAAACCTAAGCGACATCTTGAGATTGAGATGATTTACAAACTATGAGTCAAGACATATTATATATCCCTGAAGGCATTAATCAGCAACTAGGTTGTCAACCCCTAAATACTCAATTCCTATTGGATCTGCCAAATATATAGTCAACTTTATGTAAGACGGATGAAAATATGCGGCACTTTATTTTTTTACTTGGTTTACAGCCTCTGGTTGATACTCCAAAGTCTGCAATCCCTTAGATTGCTTACGAATGCCCAATCACTAACTTTCTCCTTTCTGACTGATTCTTCGGAGGTGAAGAAACCTCTTAAAATGTGTAAAGGTGAGGTAACAAGTTTATTGACCTTTGAAGAATGAAAGTGCTAAAATTAAAAAGAAATTAAATCTTTACCGACAACATGAGAGTTATTGAAATGGAACTTCATTGTCGGAGTAGCATAGCGTGGACAACTTGATTTGAGCACGAGAGAGGGCTTAGAGGCTTGTAAGTTGATGACCAGAGCTTTCTGGTCAAGCTTCTTTTATACACTCATTTGGTCGACTAATAAGTCGTCTGATCTAGGGGTTGACCTAATTCAAATCTATTTATTAGTCGCCCGATGTCTAGGTTCGATCGATCGAACCCTCTATCCTGCCAATTGCCTTCTTCCACATCGCCATTTGGATGTCGATTCTCGGCCACATCAGTCTCATCGAGCTTATCTTTGACTGTGAATGTTGCCACCTCAGTGAGATGAAGGTTATCTTGATCAAGCCTCTTGACACGTCAGCAAGTTGAACTCTATCCTCTGCCATGTCAGTCATTCAAGACTTATCCTTGTCTACCTCGAAAGCCATGTCAGCATATCAGACACTTCGACTACCATATCAAAGGCCTATACTGTTGGGATCCTTCGTACGGCTAGAGAGGGGGGTGTGAATAGCCGACCCCAATCTTTCTCGTTTCTTCCTACGATTAGGTTAGCGCAGCGGAAATACAAGTAGAAAGAAAACAGGAGAAGAAAGACAAACCATATAACGAGGTTCGGAGATGAACTCCTACTCCTCGGCGTGTCCGTAAGGTGGACGAAGCCTATCAATCCGTCGGTGGATGAGTCCCCGGAAACCCGGCTAATAGATACTCCTTGTGGGTGGAGAAACCTCATCACAATCTTTGCAACAGCAATAGGAGTACAAATAGGAACAAGAAAACAAGAACAGAAATGTAAACAACACTTGCTTGCCTTCTTGAAGTCAGCAGGAAGCAGCTTCTCGGATCCAAGCCTAGCTAGAAAACCAGCAACAGGAAGAAGCTTCACGCGAAGCTTTAGCACCCAACGAGCTCAACAAAGCTCAGTAGTCGAAGAGCAGAAGCTCAAGAAGAAAGGAAGTCGTGGCCCTGTAGAAGCCCTCACCCCTTTATACCTGCGAAGGAGAGAAACTCCTGGAGACTCTTCAATTGGTCAGACACCGATCGGTCTACGGACCGATCAGATCAGCCTGGCACGCAGAGCCCGCTACTGATCATCTTCGATCGATCAGATCGGATGTGGATCGGTCCATGACCGATCACTACGCTGTGCTTCCGCGACATCGTCTCTGATCGGTCCCGCATCGATCAGATAGCCCGATCGGCCGTGGACCGATCACCGCTTCTTTCGCCTCTGTTGGCCGATCGGTCACCGATCGACAAGAATCAACAGAGCTTGTATCGATCGGTCATTAGACCGATCAGAAAAACAGAGCACTGGATCGGTCGGTGACCGATCCGAGCTTGGTTTTGCCCAAACCAAGTCCCAAGACTTCCAAACCAATATCCGTCAACCTTGACCTATTGGTACTTCATCCCTAGCATCCGTCACCCTTGACTGCTAGAACTCCCCGCCAAGTATCCGTCAATCCTTTGACCTACTTGGACTTTCCAACACCGAAGTCCGATCATCCCCGATCCATCTGGATTTTCCTTGCCGACTTCACTCATCGGGACTTTCACCGGCTTCACTCACCAGATTTCCACCGCCTAACATCCCAGCTTAGGACTTTCTCACCGCCTGGCTTCACTCACTGGGACTTTCCCACCGCCGGCTTCACTCACCAGGACTTTCCACACCGCCTAACATCCCGCTTAGGACTTTCCCATTCACCTAGCTTCACTCACTAGGATTTTCACCGGCTTCACTCACTACGATTTCACTGCTTGGACTTTTCCCGTGCCAAACTCCTGTTTGGACTTTTCACGTCAAGCTCCCTGCTTGGACTTTTCCAGCCAAGTCTCCATACTTGGACTTTTCGCCAAGCTCCCTGCTTGACTTTTCCGTGCCAAGTCTTCATACTTGGACTTTTCCGAATCAAGTCAACCAGGTCAACCTTGACCTACGGTTGCACCAATAATCTCCCAAACATCTATTCTTGTCCCACATCAAGAATAGAACTCTCTCACGAGTGTCAAACATCAACATGCAACACAACTAGGTCAACCTTGACCTAAGGTTGCACCGACAATCTTCCCAAGTCAAACATCAAAATACAACTCGAGTCACGTCAACTCGAGTCGGGTCAACCAGGTCAACCTTGACCTAGGGTTGCACCAACAATCTCCCCCTTTTTGATGTTTGACAAAACTATAATCAAGTTAGGTTAACCCGATAACCTAACTTAGGTTTTCAATCATCTTTCAATGTCCAATGTTCTTTCCTTGAACATTCTCTGGACATTCTCCCCTTAGGTTAACCCGATAACCTAACTTGGGTTCTCCAATAATTCTCCCCCTTTTTGACATACATCAAAAAGAATTCCAATGTTCTTCCTTGAACATTCCTTGACATTCTTTCCCTAGCTTAGGTTAACCCGATAACCTAACTTGGGTTCTCCAATAATTCTCCAATGAACACTCTCCCCTTTTTGACACACATCAAAAAGAAAAAGGAGAGTATCAAGGTCAAGAATTTCTTCCTAATGAAAGTCCCATACCTTTCATTGAAACTCTTAATTTCCCCCTTTATACTAAACTCAACAATCAATTTAGTGATAATCCCATATCACTAATCCTCAAAAGTCTTAAGGAGTACAAACTCCCCCTAAAAGTCAACTCCTCTTGACAATTAGGTAAAACTCCCCCTAAAGGTCAACTCCCCCTTGACCATTGCACCAACAATGTCTATGCACGCCCTGATCGGTCACCGGACCGATCAGGACTCCTCTGGATCGGTCCAGTGACCGATCCACAACTGCTTGGACCGATCAGACTCCCTTCTGATCGGTCCACAACCTCTGATTTCTGTTTCTGAATTTCCTTCCGAAATTCAGAAACCTCTAGAAAATCACAGAAAATTCGAAAAATTGTGAAATTTTGAGGATACATTCCTCATAACATATACTATCATGGAAAAATAGTTTTAGATGAAAATAACTTCCATTTTCAAATCTTGATACAAAATTCAAAAACTTTGAAATAGTTCAAAGTTAAGTCAACTTTGTATCACAATATTCAATGATGAATGCTATCACTAGGAAAGCTTCATCAAGGTTTTTCAAAACAATTTTGAAATGATTTCAAACCCTTTAATTTGGGACCACAATCTTAGGGCTATATGCACATGACTTGTACACAAGCTTTCCCTATGATCCCAATTTTCTTGAATTAGGCTCATCTAGGTACAAGAACTATGCACCTTGATCCTAACTCATGATCCTAATATCTCACACACATTTAAAGTGTATCAACACACATCCAAGTCAATTTTGATGTGAGATATGGGTTTAGGTATCTTAGACTAAGGTCTCATGCATTTTCTAAACACAAATTTGATCTCAATATCAAAGTGTGTTTTTCATCCTTAAATCAATTCAATTGATTACTAATGCAAGAGATGATGACATGGCATAAAATGGTATCATCAATGAAAACATGTGCCAATGTCATGATGTCATGGCATAAAGTTTGAAACGAAACTAACACATGACATAAAAACTAGCCTAAGCATTATCATGACATTTCAAATGATAATAAAACTAAACATGATGTCATGACATGTGAGGGCAAACAATCATGGCAAGATTTAGCATAAATAAATATACCTAGATTACCTATCTAAGTATCCTTAACCACTTGGCTAACTTCAAATTTAATCCTAGATTGCCCCAAGATGCCAAAATCCTAATTTTGACACTTCTTGAACTCTAGATTAATTCATGCCACTTAAAGATCAAATTTATCCTCAAAACTTGGCATGTTTCATTTTTCCTCGAGAGTTCTCTAGATTTTCCCAAATTGTGCCAATTGAGATTAAAAATGAAATTTCCAATCTTTAGGCACATTTAACTCTTCAAAGGAGTAAATGATAATTCCATTTCATTTTCAAAAGTTCTCAAAACCTTGAAAATGCTCCTTGAGTGTCAATTTCCTCAAAGTTGGGTTAACTACCCTTCTAATCGGAGTTGACACTCTCTAACCCATCTATGGGGTAGAGAAGATGCTCCTAGGAACCCAATACCTATTTGAGCTCATTGGGTTCACTAAATATTCACTAGGGATAACTTCCCTAGCAACCCTCCTAATGACCCTCTTAGGCTTTGAAGCCTTGGTCATTTGGGACTCATCAAGATCAACTCTAGGGTTGACTCCTTGTGACCTTGGTGGTGGTCTTCCTAGCCCTAGGTTTTGTTCCATAATCGAATGGAACATTGTGGTAAGTGGGCTTGACCACTTGGGACTTAGATTTGTGACACAAACCTTTCTTGTCCTGGGACTTTTGACCCTTAGGCCCTAGAGTTGACTTCTCTAAATTTTTAAGGGCATTTTCTAGGGTATCAAGCCTTGACCTCAAGACTTGATTCTCCTTTTCTATTACCTCAAGTTTTGATTTGTCATTCTTTCTTGAGGTGTTCCTAGGCATGTGTCTAGTTGATTTAGGGTTTCTACCTAGGTTTTCCTTAACCTTAGAAGTGTTAATCCTAGGGTTAGCATTCCTAGTAGTATCCCTATCTAGGTTGACATGTTTAGCACCTAAGCACATGTATTGATTTCTAGTGTTAACATGCTTATCATTATTGACTAATGCAATAAAATTACTAGCATGTATCCTACTAGAACTGCACGAATGAGCCTTAAAAGATACCTTAGGGTTTGCCTTAGCTCCCCCTATCGATGTGCATCCCTTGTCCTAGTGAGGTTTCCTCCCCTTCGGACATTGGCTCCTATAGTGTCCCCGTTGCTTGCATTGAAAGCACACCACGTGCTTCTTGCCTTTGCGTGTTGGGACGCCGGCTTCCTTGACCTTTGGTGCCGGTGGAGTCTTTCTAACCCTCTTTGGACACTTGTTCTTGTAGTGCCCAAATTCCCTACACTCAAAGCACATTATGTGTAATTTGCTAGAAATTAAAATGCTTGAGTTACCTAGGGTTGAGGATGGATGAACGCTCTCATCTTCATCCCTTCCGGAGGTAGAAGCTTCTTCTTCTTGCTCCGATCTTGAAGAGGAACTCTCCTCCTCTTCTTCTTTAGATGTTGAGTGGCCCTCAACTTCTAAATCTTCTCCTCCATGATGTGAGCTACTTGGCTCACTTAGCTCCTCTTCATGGCTTGAATTTGAGCTTCCCTCATGGAACTTGGCCAAGTTATCCCATAATTCCTTGGCATTGTTGTAACCTATCTTACACAAGATGTTAGTAGGCAATGAAAATTCAATTATTCTCGTTACCTCTTCGTTGATTTCGGATTTGTGAATTTGTTCTCTTGTCCACTCCTTCTTCTCAAGTGGTTTTCCTTCCTTATCCACCGGAGGAGTAAAACCTTCTTGTACACAAAACCAATTCATTATGTTAGTCATAAGAAAGTACTTCATCCTTACCTTCCAATACGCGAAGTCGCCGCATTCGTAGAAGGGTGGAATGGTGATGTCTTCTCCATAGAGATCCATTCTCTAGCTTTGCTCCCACGGGTGTTGATCCGACGAAGAGCGGTCTCGCTCTGATACCACTTGTTGGGATCCTTCGTACGGCTAGAGAGGGGGGTGTGAATAGCCGACCCCAATCTTTCTCGTTTCTTCCTACGATTAGGTTAGCGCAGCGGAAATACAAGTAGAAAGAAAACAGGAGAAGAAAGACAAACCATATAACGAGGTTCGGAGATGAACTCCTACTCCTCGGCGTGTCCGTAAGGTGGACGAAGCCTATCAATCCGTCGGTGGATGAGTCCCCGGAAACCCGGCTAATAGATACTCCTTGTGGGTGGAGAAACCTCACCACAATCTTTGCAACAGCAATAGGAGTACAAATAGGAACAAGAAAACAAGAACAGAAATGTAAACAACACTTGCTTGCCTTCTTGAAGTCAGCAGGAACCCTGGTGAAGCAGCAGCTTCTCGGATCCAAGCCTAGCTAGAAAACCAGCAACAGGAAGAAGCTTCACGCGAAGCTTTAGCACCCAACGAGCTCAACAAAGCTCAGTAGTCGAAGAGCAGAAGCTCAAGAAGAAAGGAAGTCGTGGCCCTGTAGAAGCCCTCAGCCCCTTTATACCTGCGAAGGAGAAACAGCGAAGAAACTAGCCGTTGCGTCGCAACGGCTAGAACTCTGATCGGTCTACGGACCGATCAGACTTCTCGTCGGTCCCGAATTCTCCCGATCCTGCTGCCCTAACTGATCGGTCTGTGGACCGATCAGATACCGATCGGTCCACGCACCGATCCTAACTCTGGCCGTGCTTCCGCGACATCGCTCTCGATCGGTCCCGCCGATCAGATAACCTCTGATCGGTCGTGGACCGATCACCGCTTCTTTTCGCCTCTGTTGCTGATCGGTCACCGATCGACAAGAATCGAACAGAGCTTGATATCGATCGGTCATTAGACCGATCGAGAAAATATAGACATCCGATCGGTCGGTGACCGATCCGAGCTTGGTTTTTGCCCAAACCAAGTCCCAAGACTTCCAAACCAATATCCGTCAACCTTGACCTATTGGTACTTCATCCCTAGCATCCGGTCACCCTTGACTGCTAGAACTCCTGCCAAGTATCCGTCAATCCTTTGACCTACTTGGACTTTCCAACACCAAGTCCGATCATCCCCGATCCATCTGGATTTTCCTTGCCCGACTTCACTCATCAGACTTTCACCGGCTTCACTCACCAGATTTCCACACCGCCTAACATCCCGGTTAGGACTTTCTCACTGCTCGGCTTCACTCACCAGGACTTTCCCACCGCCTGGCTTCACTCACCAGGACTTTCCACACCGCCTAACATCCCAGTTAGGACTTTCCCATTCACCTAGCTTCACTCACTAGGATTTTCACCGCGCTTCACTCACCAGGACGGCTTCACTCACGGGACTTTTCCCGTGCCAAACTCCTGTTTGACTTTTCACGTGCAGCTCCCCTTGGACTTTTCCAGCCAAGTCTCCATACTTGGACTTTTCCGGCCAAGCTCTTTGACTTTTCCGTGCCAAGTCTTCATACTTGGACTTTTCCCGAATCAGTCAACCGGTCAACCTTGACCTACGGTTGCACCAATAATCTCCCAAACATCTATTCTTGTCCCACATCAAGAATAGAACTCTCTCACGAGTGTCAAACATCAACATGCAACACAACTAGGTCAACCTTGACCTAAGGTTGCACCGACAATCTTCCCAAGTCAAACATCAAAATACAACTCGAGTCACGTCAACTCGAGTCGGGTCAACCAGGTCAACCTTGACCTAGGGTTGCACCAACAATCTCCCCCTTTTTGATGTTTGACAAAACTATAATCAAGTTAGGTTAACCCGATAACCTAACTTAGGTTTTCAATCATCTTTCAATGTCCAATGTTCTTTCCTTGAACATTCTCTGGACATTCTCCCCTTAGGTTAACCCGATAACCTAACTTGGGTTCTCCAATAATTCTCCCCCTTTTTGACATACATCAAAAAGAATTCCAATGTTCTTCCTTGAACATTCCTTGACATTCTTTCCCTAGCTTAGGTTAACCCGATAACCTAACTTGGGTTCTCCAATAATTCTCCAATGAACACTCTCCCCTTTTTGACACACATCAAAAAGAAAAAGGAGAGTATCAAGGTCAAGAATTTCTTCCTAATGAAAGTCCCATACCTTTCATTGAAACTCTTAATTTCCCCCTTTATACTAAACTCAACAATCAATTTAGTGATAATCCCATATCACTAATCCTCAAAAGTCTTAAGGAGTACAAACTCCCCCTAAAAGTCAACTCCTCTTGACAATTAGGTAAAACTCCCCCTAAAGGTCAACTCCCCCTTGACCATTGCACCAACAATGTCTATGCACGCCCTGATCGGTCACCGGACCGATCAGGACTCCTCTGGATCGGTCCAGTGACCGATCCACAACTGCTTGGACCGATCAGACTCCCTTCTGATCGGTCCACAACCTCTGATTTCTGTTTCTGAATTTCCTTCCGAAATTCAGAAACCTCTAGAAAATCACAGAAAATTCGAAAAATTGTGAAATTTTGAGGATACATTCCTCATAACATATACTATCATGGAAAAATAGTTTTAGATGAAAATAACTTCCATTTTCAAATCTTGATACAAAATTCAAAAACTTTGAAATAGTTCAAAGTTAAGTCAACTTTGTATCACAATATTCAATGATGAATGCTATCACTAGGAAAGCTTCATCAAGGTTTTTCAAAACAATTTTGAAATGATTTCAAACCCTTTAATTTGGGACCACAATCTTAGGGCTATATGCACATGACTTGTACACAAGCTTTCCCTATGATCCCAATTTTCTTGAATTAGGCTCATCTAGGTACAAGAACTATGCACCTTGATCCTAACTCATGATCCTAATATCTCACACACATTTAAAGTGTATCAACACACATCCAAGTCAATTTTGATGTGAGATATGGGTTTAGGTATCTTAGACTAAGGTCTCATGCATTTTCTAAACACAAATTTGATCTCAATATCAAAGTGTGTTTTCATCCTTAAATCAATTCAATTGATTATTAATGCAAGAGATGATGACATGGCATAAAATGGTATCATCAATGAAAACATGTGCCAATGTCATGATGTCATGGCATAAAGTTTGAAACGAAACTAACACATGACATAAAAACTAGCCTAAGCATTATCATGACATTTCAAATGATAATAAAACTAAACATGATGTCATGACATGTGAGGGCAAACAATCATGGCAAGATTTAGCATAAATAAATATACCTAGATTACCTATCTAAGTATCCTTAACCACTTGGCTAACTTCAAATTTAATCCTAGATTGCCCCAAGATGCCAAAATCCTAATTTTGACACTTCTTGAACTCTAGATTAATTCATGCCACTTAAAGATCAAATTTATCCTCAAAACTTGGCATGTTTCATTTTTCCTCGAGAGTTCTCTAGATTTTCCCAAATTGTGCCAATTGAGATTAAAAATGAAATTTCCAATCTTTAGGCACATTTAACTCTTCAAAGGAGTAAATGATAATTCCATTTCATTTTCAAAAGTTCTCAAAACCTTGAAAATGCTCCTTGAGTGTCAATTTCCTCAAAGTTGGGTTAACTACCCTTCTAATCGGAGTTGACACTCTCTAACCCATCTATGGGGTAGAGAAGATGCTCCTAGGAACCCAATACCTATTTGAGCTCATTGGGTTCACTAAATATTCACTAGGGATAACTTCCCTAGCAACCCTCCTAATGACCCTCTTAGGCTTTGAAGCCTTGGTCATTTGGGACTCATCAAGATCAACTCTAGGGGTGACTCCCCTTGTGACCTTGGTGGTGGTCTTCCTAGCCCTAGGTTTTGTTCCATAATCGAATGGAACATTGTGGTAAGTGGGCTTGACCACTTGGGACTTAGATTTGTGACACAAACCTTTCTTGTCCTGGGACTTTTGACCCTTAGGCCCTAGAGTTGACTTCTCTAAATTTTTAAGGGCATTTTCTAGGGTATCAAGCCTTGACCTCAAGACTTGATTCTCCTTTTCTATTACCTCAAGTTTTGATTTGTCATTCTTTCTTGAGGTGTTCCTAGGCATGTGTCTAGTTGATTTAGGGTTTCTACCTAGGTTTTCCTTAACCTTAGAAGTGTTAATCCTAGGGTTAGCATTCCTAGTAGTATCCCTATCTAGGTTGACATGTTTAGCACCTAAGCACATGTATTGATTTCTAGTGTTAACATGCTTATCATTATTGACTAATGCAATAAAATTACTAGCATGTATCCTACTAGAATTGCACGAATGAGCCTTAAAAGATACCTTAGGGTTTGCCTTAGCTCCCCCTATCGATGTGCATCCCTTGTCCTTGTGAGGTTTCCTCCCCTTCGGACATTGGCTCCTATAGTGTTCCCGTTGCTTGCATTGAAAGCACACCACGTGCTTCTTGCCTTTGCGTGTTGGGACGCCGGCTTCCTTGACCTTTGGTGCCGGTGGAGTCTTTCTAACCCTCTTTGGACACTTGCTCTTGTAGTGCCCAAATTCCCTACACTCGAAGCACATTATGTGTAATTTTCTAGAAATTAAAATGCTTGAGTTACCTAGGGTTGAGGATGGATGAACGCTCTCATCTTCATCCCTTCCGGAGGTAGAAGCTTCTTCTTCTTGCTCCGATCTTGAAGAGGAACTCTCCTCCTCTTCTTCTTTAGATGTTGAGTGGCCCTCAACTTCTAAATCTTCTCCTCCATGATGTGAGCTACTTGGCTCACTTAGCTCCTCTTCATGGCTTGAATTTGAGCTTCCCTCATGGAACTTGGCCAAGTTATCCCATAATTCCTTGGCATTGTTGTAACCTATCTTACACAAGATGTTAGTAGGCAATGAAAATTCAATTATTCTCGTTACCTCTTCGTTGATTTCGGATTTGTGAATTTGTTCTCTTGTCCACTCCTTCTTCTCAAGTGGTTTTCCTTCCTTATCCACCGGAGGAGTAAAACCTTCTTGTACACAAAACCAATTCATTATGTTAGTCATAAGAAAGTACTTCATCCTTACCTTCCAATACGCGAAGTCACCGCATTCGTAGAAGGGTGGAATGGTGATGTCTTCTCCATAGAGATCCATTCTCTAGCTTTGCTCCCACGGGTGTTGATCCGACGAAGAGCGGCCTCGCTCTGATACCACTTGTTGGGATCCTTTGAACGGCTAGAGAGGGGGTGTGAATAGCCGACCCCAATCTTTCGCGTTTCTTCCTACGATTAGGTTAGCCCAGCGGAAATACAACGTAGAAAGAAAACAGGAGAAGAAAGACAAACCATATAACGAGGTTCGGAGATGAACTCCTACTCCTCGGCGTGTCCGTAAGGTGGACGAAGCCTATCAATCCGTCGGTGGATGAGTCCCCGGAAACCCGGCTAATAGATACTCCTTGTGGGTGGAGAAACCTCACCACAATCTTTGCAACAGCAATAGGAGTACAAATAGGAACAAGAAAACAAGAACAGAAATGTAAACAACACTTGCTTGCCTTCTTGAAGTCAGCAGGAACCCTGGTGAAGCAGCAGCTTCTCGGATCCAAGCCTAGCTAGAAAACCAGCAACAGGAAGAAGCTTCACGCGAAGCTTTAGCACCCAACGAGCTCAACAAAGCTCAGTAGTCGAAGAGCAGAAGCTCAAGAAGAAAGGAAGTCGTGGCCCTGTAGAAGCCCTCAGCCCCTTTATACCTGCGAAGGAGAAACAGCGAAGAAACTAGCCGTTGCGTCGCAACGGCTAGAACTCTGATCGGTCTACGGACCGATCAGGACCTGTGCTGATCGGTCCCCAGACCGATCAGTCAGTGCACAGAGCCTACTGTGCGTACTCTGATCGGTCTGTGGACCGATCAGGACACAGCTGGATCGGTCACCAGACCGATCCTAACTCTGGCTGTGCTTCCGCGACATTGTCTCCTGATCGGTCCCCAGACCGATCAGGACATGGCCTGATCGGTCTGTGGACTGGATCGGTCACCAGACCGATCAGTAACCGAACAGAGAGCTTCTGTTCGGTATCTGATCGGTCACCAGACCGATCAGAGCAAACAAGGTATCACTGGATCGGTCTGGTGACCGATCCAGAGCTTGGTTTTTGCCCAAACCAAGTCCCAAGACTTCCAAACCAATATCCGGTCAACCTTGACCTATTGGTACTTCATCCCTAGCATCTGGTCACTCCCTTGACCTGCTAGAACTCCCTGCCAAGTGTCCGGTCAATCCCTTTGACCTACTTGGACTTTCCAACACCAGAAGTCCGATCATCCCTGATCCATCTGGATTTTCCCTTGCCCGGCTTTACTCACCAGGACTTTCCACCTGGCTTCACTCACCAGGATTTCCACACTGCCTAACATCCCAGTTAGGACTTTCTCACTGCCTGGCTTCACTCACCAGGACTTTCCCACTGCCTGGCTTCACTCACCAGGACTTTCCACACTGCCTAACATCCCAGTTAGGACTTTCCCATTCACCTAGCTTCACTCACTAGGATTTTCACCTGGCTTCACTCACCAGGATTTCCCGACTGCCTGGCTTCACTCACCAGGACTTTTCCCCGTGCCAAACTCCCTGTTTGGACTTTTCACGTGCCAAGCTCCCTGCTTGGACTTTTCCAGTGCCAAGTCTCCATACTTGGACTTTTCCAGTGCCAAGCTCCCTGCTTGGACTTTTCCGTGCCAAGTCTTCATACTTGGACTTTTCCCGAATCAGGTCAACCAGGTCAACCTTGACCTACGGTTGCACCAATAATCTCCCAAACATCTATTCTTGTCCCACATCAAGAATAGAACTCTCTCACGAGTGTCAAACATCAACATGCAACACAACTAGGTCAACCTTGACCTAAGGTTGCACCGACAATCTTCCCAAGTCAAACATCAAAATACAACTCGAGTCACGTCAACTCGAGTCGGGTCAACCAGGTCAACCTTGACCTAGGGTTGCACCAACATATACCACCTCAGCTTCCAGTCGATTGAACCTTATTATTCAATATTTAAAATCGTTGGGTCAACCGGTGACTCCGATTCGATCATTTGAACTCTGCAAAACCAAGTTAGCACAAAAGACTGATATATATAAAATGTAAATTTTAATTAGCACAATTAATCAACTATCTGATATCGATTTTTAAATCTGAATAAGACACTTAGTCAGATGGTCGCCTAAGTTTGTCCACATAATGAGGATTGATCCTTGTCCTTTTCAAAAGGAGCTCTCTACTCCAGGAACTTACATTTACTCATCTTCTACCAAACATCAGATCTAGCTGACCTATTTGGTTTTCTTTTGCTTGACGTCAGATCACTCAACCCACCAGGACTTCCCTTGACTTGATGTTTGGTCCTTGTTAACCCAATGAGTCCGTCCTGCCAGATGTCAAGTCCAGTTGACCACCCATCTAGGCTTTTTGTTAAGTCTTGCATGCTTAACACAACTTATCAGATAGCATAACTTTAATTTTTTTTATCAACATAAAAACTCAGGTTCGATTATGGTGCGCTCTACACTGATAATCTCTTCCTTTTGTATGTGTGACAACTTATTTTAAAGTTAAAAAAATAGGATGCAACGTAAATGGACACTTCAAGGCAGAATGTGTAACACCCTTAAATTTCCTTTCCTCCAAAAAGAACAAAAAGAAATAGAAGAAGAGAAAAGAAATAAAAATATATTCATGAATGGCCCGGGCTAGGATTTATACCCGAGACCTCTTAGTTGAGATTGGTTTAATTAGCCATTAGGTGGTGGTAAAGCATCACATTGTTGGGACCGAAAAGTAGCTAGAGGGGGGGGGGAGGGGTGAATAGCTCGGCACGATCTTGTGCTCGTCGTTGCTTGCTTCTTGTGATGAAATGCAGCGGAAAATACACAGAAACAACCACACAACGCTAAGTCATAGATTTACTTGGTATCCACCTCAAGAAGAGGTGACTAGTCCAAGGATCCACATACTCACGCACCCTCCACTAATAAAACACTCCTTTACGGTAACTACCAAAGGCGGAGAAGCCCTACAAGCTCACAGTACAAGAAGAAAGGGAAGGGAGATACAATACAAGCAAAAGCTTACAAGATATGCACAAGAAACCCTAACCATAGCTTCTTCCTCGCCTCTTGACTTGGACGTGCACCAGCACAAGCCTCATAGAACCTTCAAGATCTGGCGTGAGAGCTGTGGAGAACTGTTGTGAAGATCTGTGTAGAGAAAGAATCGGAGCCGTGGAAGTTCTGTCGAGAGAATCACTCGCCCACGGCTAAATACGACGTTAACGGTCAAATCCCAATCGATTGGATTGCTCCTAATCGATTGGGGAGGCTTTGGATCGATCGGCCGATCGATCTAGGGCTTATCACGCGAAGTCGCAACTCCCAATCGATCAGTCGATCGATTGGAGGCTCCCAATCGATCGGTCGATCGATTGGGAGGCTTTCTGTTCGCGCGACACTTCTCCCCAATCGATCCACTGATCGATTGGGAGGAGGCTTGTCGCAAGGACTCACCCAATCGATCAGCCGATCGATTGGGCATGAGCCAATCGATCGGCTGATCGATCCAGCTCATGATTTTTGCCTAAAACTAAGTCCAAAGTCCCCCAAACCAACATCCGGTCAACCATGACCTGTTGGTACATCATGCCTAGCATCCGATCATCCTTAACCTGCTAGGACTCCCTCACCAAGTGTCCGGTCAATACCTTTGACCCACTTGGACTTTTCTCCTCATGCCAAGTGTCCGGTCATCCTTGACCCACTTGGACTTATCTCCACCAGGTGTTCGATCAACCTTGATCCACTTGGATTTACCATGCCTGGCTTCACTCACCAGGACTTTCCTTCTGCCTAGCTTCACTCACTAGGGCTTCTCATCTGCCTGGCTTCACTCACCAGGACTTTCCTTCTGCCTAGCTTCACTCACTAGGACTTTTCATCTGCCTGGCTTCACTCACTAGGACTTTCACCTGACTTCACTCACCAGGACTTTCACTTGGCTTCACTCACCAGGATTTTCCAGTCAAGTATCCAGTTAACCTTGACCTACTTGACTCTTCTTCACAATCTCCCCACATGAATAATTGCACCTGCAATCTCTATGTCTTGTCTTAATGTATTGCCAAACATCGAAATCCAAACATCAAGACTCGAGCTTGACCCAATTCAAGCTTAGTCAACTAGGTCAACCTTGACCTAGGGAATATTGCACCAACAATCTCCCCCTTTTTGATATTTGACAATACATCCTTTAAGTTAGGCTAATCCTATAGCCTCAACTTCCTTCATGCCAATGTATGAATGAGGGTTTCCTTCATTCTCCCCCTTTCCTAGAGGGCAAACTCCCTCTTTAGGTAATGAAGGCCTAACTTAACCACACATTCTCCTCCTATTTGCACACATAAAAAACTCTCCCCCTGAAGAGTTACCCAGTGTTGTTTACAACTTCACTTATTATTCACAACACAATAACGAAGGTCTCATACCTTTCATTATTCTTAACGCTCATCCTTGAGCATATACCACTTGATATATTCACACACGATTCAAATGAAGGTCTCATACTCTTCATTGTCATCAAATGCTCATCCGTGAGCATACACCACTTGAATAATGAAAATATCCACTCTCCATTATATTCAAATGTCCAACCTTGAGCATTTTCTCTAAAGAAGGTTAACCACCTTCCAAGGTGTATGAAAAATAGATTTTCATGTCCTTAAAGAGTAACTCCCCCTAAAGACATGCACGTAACTTCTGTCATTGCACCAACAATGACTTGGAATCCCTAAACCTTTAGGAAACCCAAATTTTGAAGTTTTGAGGTTCAAAAATTCAATATTGAAACCAAACCTCAACCTAAACCTCTACTTAGTCTTCCTTGACCAATTCATCCTTGTTTTCATTATGAAAGCTCCCCCTAAATGTATACAAATGTGTTTTGAGGGGTTAGGAATGTTAGGATCCTTCGTACTCGGCTAGAGAGGGGGGTGTGAATAGCCGCCCCAAATTACTCGTTTCTTCCTACAATTCGTTAGCGCAGCGGAAAAATAAAATAGAAACGAAAGGAAGAATATCAAACCTTAACACAGCGATGTACGAGGTTCGGAGATGATGCTCCTACTCCTCAGCGTGTCCGTAAGGTGGACGAACCCAATCAATCCGTCGGTGGATGAGTCCCCGGAAAACCGGCTAATAAAAACTCCTTCTGGGTGGAGAAACCTCGCCACACTTATTTGCAACAGCAAACAGGAGTACAAGTACAAAGAATAAGCAAGAAATACAATAAGAATACACAAGCACTCTACCAATCTTGCTTTCTCGTCGATCGAGTCCAGATGAAGAAATTAAAACCCTAAGCAATGCTCCAATGGGAAGCTCACGCTGCTTTCAAGAACTCAACAGAGCTCTTATCGCAGCCCACAAATCTTCAACAGAAGAGAGGAAGGAGAGAAAAACAGAAGATGCCTCGATCCTTTATACCTGAAGGAGAAACAATGAAGAAACTAGCCGTTGCGTCGCAACGGCTAGAACCTCCCGATCGGTCCACGATAGATCAGGGACTTCTGATCGGTCCGGGACCGATCAGCTTGTGCTGATCGGTCCCGACCGATCAGCCTCTGCGCCCGCCTCCTGCTCGCTTCGATCGACTCGATCGTCACCGATCGATCAGTTATCACACAAGATGCTATCGATGTGTACTTCGATCAGGTGTGATTGATCATTTAGATCGTGGATCGATCACCGGATCGATCCAACTCATGGTTTTCTCCCAAACCAAGTCCGAACCAACATCCGGTCAATCTTGACTGTTGATACATTATGCCTAGCATCCGTCACTCCCTTGACCTGCTAAGACACTCCCCCAAGTGTCCGGTCAATCCTTTGACCCACTTAGATTTTCCACACCTGATGTCCGATCATCCCGATCCATCTGGATTTTTCACTCGTGCCAAGTATCCGATCACCCTTGACCTACTTGGACTTTCCAACACCAAGTCCGATCATCCCCGATCCATCTGGATTTTCCCTTGCCTCGCTTCACTCACTGTGACTTTCACTTCACTCACCAGGATTTCCACACCGCCTAACATCCCAGTTAGGACTTTCTCAGCCTGCTTCACTCACCGTGGCTTTCCAATTGCCTAATATCCCAGCTTAGGACTTTCTCATTCACCTAGCTTCACTCACTAGGATTTTCACCGCGCTTCACTATTTTCCCAATGCCCGCTTCACTCACCAGGACTTCCCGACCGCCGGCTTCACTCACTGTGACTTTTCCCTGCCAAGCACTCCTGGACTTTTCCCTGCCAAGCCTCCATACTTGGACTTTCCGCGTGAGCTCCTGCTTGACTTTTCCCCGTGCCAAGTCTCCGTGCTTGGACTTTTCCAGTAAGTCTCCATGACTTCTCGCGTGCCAAGCTCCCTGCTTGGACTTTTCCCGAATCAGGTCAACCAAGTCAACCTTGACTTACAGTTGCACCAATAATCTCCCAAACATCTATTCTTGTGCCATATCAAGAATAGAACTCTCTCACGAGTATCAAACATCAACATGCAACTCAACTAGGTCAACCTTGACCTAAGGTTGCACCGACAATCTTCCCAAGTCAAACATCAAAATACAACTCGAGTCAAGTCACCTCGAGTCGGGTCAACCAGGTCAACCTTGACCTAAGGTTGCACCAACAATCTCCCCCTTTTTGATGTTTGACAAAACCCATAATCAAGTTAGGTTAACCTGATAACCTAACTTAGGTTTTCCAACCATCTTCCAATGTCCAATGTTCTTTCCTTGAACATTCTCTGGACATTCTCCCCTTAGGTTAACCCGATAACCTAACTTGGGTTCTCCAATAATTCTCCCCCTTTTTGACACACATCAAAAAGAATTCCAATGTTCTTCCTCGAACATTCCTTGACATTCTTCCCCTAGCTTAGGTTAATCCGATAACCTAACTTGGGTTCTCCAATAATTCTCCAATGAACACTCTCCCCTTTTTGACACACATCAAAAAGAGAGAATCAAGGCCAAGAGTTTCTTCCTAATGAAAGTCCCATACCTTTCATTGAAACTCTTAATTTCCCTGATACTAAACTTAACAATCAACTTAGTGATAATCCCATATCACTCATCCTCAAAAGTCTTAAGGAGTAAAACTCCCCTAAAAGTCAACTCCCTTGACAATTAGTTAAAACTCCCCTAAAGGTCAACTCCCTTGACCATTGCACCAACAATGTCTTTATGAGTTCCAAACCTTTAGAAATCGAAAACACCACTTCCATAACTGAAATTTCAGACAACAATGAAAAATCGAATTAAGACGCCTGATCGGTCACCGACCGATCAGATTCTCCGATCGGTCCCCGCATCGATCCAGCCTCGATCGGTCCTGACCGATCCACTGAATCAGAGATTGATTTTCTCCGGAGAAGTTCGAAACTCACGTAAAATTACAGAAAATTCCAAAAATTACGAAACTTTGATGATACATTCCTCATATCATATCATGGAAAAATAGTTTTCTATGAAAATAACTTCCATTTTCAAATCTTGATACAAAGTTCAAAAACTTTGAAATAGTTCAAATTTAACTCAACTTTGTATCACAATGTTCAATGATGAATGCTATCACTAGGAAAGCTTCATCAAGGTTTTTCAAATCAATTTTAAAAAGCTTTTAAAACCATTTGAATTTGGGACCATAATCTTAGGGCTAGATGTACATGACTTGTACACAAGCTTTCCCTATGATCCTTAATTTCTTGAATTAGGGTCATCTAGGTACAAGGACTATGCACCTTGATCCTAACTCATGATCCTAATATCTCACACACATCTAAGGTGTATCAAACCACATTCAAGTCAATTTGATGTGAGATATGGATTAAGGTCAACTTAGGCTAAGTTCTCATGCATTTTCTAAACACCAATTTGATCTCAATATCAAATTATATGTTTGTCCTCAAATCAATTTCATTGATTATAATGCAAGAGATGATGACATGGCATATAATGATATTATAAGTAAAAACATGTGCCAATGTCATGATGTCATGGCATAAAGTTTGAAAACTTGAATAAAGCATGACATATAAACTAGCCTAAGCATTATCATGACATTTCAAATGATAATAAAATAAATATGATGTCATGACATGGCATATGGCAACCAATCATGGCAAGTTAGCACAAATAAAATACCTAAATTCCCTATCTAAGTATCCTTAGCCTTAGCTAAATTAAAATCTAACCCTAGATTGCCCATATATCCCTAAGAGAAAACCAAAATCCCAATTATGGTATTTCTCTAGGTTTTCTTAAATTGTGCCAAATAAGATTAAAATCGATATTTTTCAAATATGGCACAATTTACTCTTCAAGGAGTAAATAATAATTCTTTTTCATTTTCAAAGGTTATCAAAACCTTGAAAATGCTCCTTGAGTGTCAATTTCCTCAAAGTTGGGTTAACTACCCTTCTAATTGGAGTTGACACTCTCTAACCCATCTATGGGATAGAGAAGATGCTCCTAGGAACCCAATATCTATGTGAGCTCATTGGGTTCACTAAATATTCACTAGGGATGACTTCCCTAGCAACCCTCCTAATGACCCTCCTAGGCTTTGAAGCCTTGGTCATTTGGGACTCATCAAGATCAACTCTAGGGGTGACTCCCCTTGTGACCTTGGTGGTCTTCCTAGCCCTAGGTTTTGTTCCATAATCGAATGGAACATCATGATAGGTGGGCTTGACCACTTGGGACTTAGGTTTGTGACCCATACCTTTCTTGTCCTTGGACATTGGTTTTTGACCCTTAAACCCTAGGGATGACTTCTCCATGTTCTTAAGAGTCTTTTCCAAAGTATCAAGTCTTGACTTCAAGACTTGATTCTCCTTCTCTAATACCTCAATTTTTGATTTATCACTCTTCCTTGAGGTATTCCTAGGCATATGTCTAGTTGATTTAGGATTCCTACCTAGGTTATCCTTAGCCTTAGATGGGTTGATCCTAGGGTTAGCCTTTCTAGAATTATCCTTATCTAGACTCACATGTTTAGCTCCTAAGCACATGTATTGATTCCTAAGGTTATCATGCTTGTTATTATCGACAAGTGCAATAAAATTCCTAGCATGCATTTTATTAGAATTGCAAAAATGAACCTTAGAGGTTACCTTAGGGTTTGCCTTAGCTCCCCCTATCGATGTGCCCGGTCTCTTGCCCTTGTGAGGTTGCCTCCCCCTCGGACAATGGCTCCTATAGTGTCCCCTTTGCTTGCATTGGAAGCACACGATGTGCTCCTTGCCCTTGCGTTTCGGGACTCCGGCTTCCTTGACCTTTGGCGTCGGTGGAGTCTTTCTTACCCTCTTTGGACACTTACTCTTGTAATGTCCATGTTCCCTACACTCAAAGCACATAATGTGTAATTTAATTGAACTTAAATTGCTAGAGTTACCTAGGGTTGAGGGTGGATGCGAGCTCTCTTCTTCATCCCTTTTGGAGGTAGAAGCTTCTTCTTCTTGCTCCGAACTTGAAGAAGAACTCTCCTCCTCTTCGTCCTTAGATGTTGAGTAACCCTCAACTTCTAATTCCTCTCCTCCATGATGTGAGCTACTTGATGACTCACTTGTCTCCTCTTCATGATTTGAAGTGGAGCTCTCCTCATGGTACTTGGCCAAGTTATCCCATAATTCCTTGGCATTGTTGTAACCTATCTTACACAAGATGTTAGTAGGCAATGAAAATTCAATTATTCTCGTTACCTCTTCGTTGATTTCGGATTTGTGAATTTGTTCTCTGGTCCACTCCTTCTTCTCAAGAGGTTTTCCTTCCCTATCCACCGGAGGAGAAAAACCTTCTTGTACACAAAACCAATTCATTATGTTAGTCATAAGAAAGTACTTCATCCTTACCTTCCAATACGCGAAGTCACCGCATTCGTAGAAGGGTGGAATGGTGACATCTTCTCCGAGTAGATCCATCCTCTAGCTCGTGCTCCCCGGGTGTTAATCCGATGAAGAGCAAACCTTTGCTCTGATACCACTTGTTAGGATCCTTCGTACTCGGCTAGAGAGGGGGGGTGTGAATAGCCGCCCCAAATTACTCGTTTCTTCCTACAATTCGTTAGCGCAGCGGAAAAATAAAATAGAAACGAAAGGAAGAATATCAAACCTTAACACAGTGATGTACGAGGTTCGGAGATGATGCTCCTACTCCTCGGCGTGTCCGTAAGGTGGACGAACCCAATCAATCCGGTGAATGAGTCCCCAAAACCGGCTAATAAAAACTCCTTCGGGTGGAGAAACCTCGCCACACTTATTTGCAACAGCAAACAGGAGTACAAGTACAAAGAATAAGCAAGAAATACAATAAGAATACACAAGCACTCTACCAATCTTGTTTTCTCGTCGACTGGAGTCCGGATGAAGCAGCTTCAAAAACCCTAACAGCAGAAGTGTTCCAGAAGCTCACGCGAAGCTTTCGGAAGAACTCAACAGAGCTCTTATCGCAGCCCACAAATCTTTGAGAGGAAAAGAGGAAGAAAAAGAGAAGATGCCCTCGATCCTTTATACCTGAAGGAGAAACAATGAAGAAACTAGCCGTTGCGTCGCAACGGCGGCTCAATGTGGAAGCTTCTGTTCCGTCCCTGATCGGTCGATCGGTCCATGGACCGATCAGAAGTCCGGTGTCAGATCGATCGACCTCTGATCGGTCCGGGACCGATCAGTGCCGATCGGTCCCCGACCGATCGCCCCTCTGCGCCCGCCCTGCTCGGCTTCTGATCGACTCCTGATCGGTCACCAGACCGATCAGTTATCACACAGTATGCTACTGATGTGTTACTGATCGGTCACCAGACCGATCAGAATATTCGCGGTATCATTGGATCGATCACCAGATCGATCCAGCTCATGGTTTTCGCCCAAACCAAGTCTGAACCAACATCCGGTCAATCTTGACCTGTTGATACATTATGCCTAGCATCTGGTCACTCCCTTGACCTGCTAGCACTCCCCGCTAAGTGTCCGGTCAATCCCTTTGACCCACTTAGACTTTTCCACACCAGATGTCCGATCATCCCTGATCCATCTGGATTTTTCCCCGTGCCAAGTCTCCGTACTTGGACTTTTCCAGTGCCAAGTCTCCATACTTGGACTTCTCGCGTGCCAAGCTCCCTGCTTGGACTTTTCCCGAATCAGGTCAACCAAGTCAACCTTGACTTACAGTTGCGCCAATAATCTCCCAAACATCTATTCTTGTCCCATATCAAGAATAGAACTCTCTCACGAGTGTCAAACATCAACATGCAACTCAACTAGGTCAACCTTGACCTAAGGTTGCACCGATAATCTTCCCAAGTCAAACATCAAAATATAACTCGAGTCAAGTCACCTCGAGTCGGGTCAACCAGGTCAACCTTGACCTAAGGTTGCACCAACAAGGAAAGGTTACCTAGACCAAAAATGCTGAAAATAAGCTTTCCCAGCCAAAATCAACATCCCTAATCGATCAGATTTGGATCCCAATCGATTGAACACATCTGAATCGATCCACTGATCGATTCAGTCTACGTGAATTGATCGGTGGATCAATCCAGCGAGCTTCTGCTCACAAGAAATGCCTTCTCAATCGATCGCCTGATCGATTGAGGCACTCCAATCGATCAGATGATCGATTGGAGTCTAAAATTGTTGAAATTCAATTTCAGTCAACTTCAGTAACTCCCAAAAATTCTACAATATTCGAAAAATCATGAAAATTCATGTAAACATTGTTTAGGGTATACTTTATCAAGGAAAAATAGTTTTTAAAAAAAACTCATATTTCAAAGATTGACACAGACTTGAAAACTCATAAATATTTTAGTGTTTTCTTTAAGTTTGTGCCTAACTCTTCAATGATGATTACTATCAAAAGATAGTCTTCATCAAGGTTTTCCAAAAGTATTTTAAAATCATTTTCAAAATCAATATCCAACCATGTTCCTTGGGCTCAATGCACATGACTTGTACATTAGCTTTCCCAATGATTGGAAAACACATAACTATGAGTTTTGATGAATTTAAAACTCAAAAGAATGCACTAAATCAACATCTTGAGTTTTGTTCATCATCCTAACATCTCACTTGTATTTAATGTGTACAAAACCACATACAAGACACCTTATAGTTCTTGTGAGATGTAAAGTTTGATTTTGCCCTAAACTAGGTATCATGCATAGCTATCTAGGCATTGTGAGGTTATGAACATCCACCAAGGATGTTACTTGTTAATAAATTTCATTTGTCCTTAGATTGCAAGGAATTAAAATAATGCATGATGTGTTATGGCATACATCAAAAAGAAATAATTTTCAAAAGAAAATTTCCTATTACTACATTATGTATGTATGACATAACGTGGTATTTTTATATTTTTCATAAAACATGAATGCAAAAACAAACGAATAAATATGATGTCATGACATATGATGAGCAAACAAGGCATGACAAATTAGCATAAATAAAATACCTAGATTACTTATCTAAGTATCCTTATAACCTTAGCTAACTTAAAAATTTAAATCCTAGATTGCCCACTATTTCCCAAGAGAATGCCAAAATCTAATTTTGACATTTCTTTTGCTTTTCCTAATTTATGTCAATTTAAATTTAGCATATTTCTCAAATTTTTGACATAATTTACTCTTCCAAGAGTAACGACTTTAAATTTAAGGCTTAAATTTGCCTTTAAATCCCTAAGAAAATACCAAAACCCCTAACTTGGTATTTCTTATGTTTTTCCCAATTGTGCCAATTTAGAATAAACATGATTCCTCAAATTTTGGCACACTTTACTCTTTCAAGAGTAACCAATTATCCTTTTCATTTTCAAAAGTCAACAATGACTTTGAAAATGCTCTTCGAGTGTCAATTTCATCATGATTAGGTTAACTACCCTTTCAATTTTGAGTTGACACTCTCTAACCCATCTAAGGGGTAGAGAAAATGCTCCTAGGAACCCAAAACCTATTGGTGCTCCTTGGATGCTCTAGGTACTCACTAGGGATAACCTCCCTAGACATCTTCCTAGTGACCTTGTTGGACTTCTTAGAGGCCTTGGTCATATTTTCTAGGTCAGCCCTAGGAATTGCTTCCCTTGTGACCTTCTTAGTGACTTTCTTAGATTTCTTAGAAGTCTTAGTCACGTTTGTTACAAAAAATACTTCTAGGGATAACTTCCCTAGTGTTTTTGACTTGACCACTAGGCCTAGAGTTAGTTTTATAAATATATGGAACTTTATGGTAAGAGGGCACATCTTTTTTGGTTTTAGGTTTGTATCCCAAACCTCTATGACCCTTGGATGACCCTTGTTGTCCTAAACCTAGGTTTTGACTCTTGAGCCCTTGTGTATTATTTGTGATTTTTCTAAGGGCCTCTCCAATTTATCAAGTCTTGACCTTAAAACTTGATTTTCTCTCCATAACTCCTCAACCTTAGATTTCTCATTTACACTTTGATTTTTCTTTTTCTAAGGTAAATACCTAAAATCCTTAGGGTTATTTCCTAGTTGGTTTTCTACCTTCCTAGCCTTAGGTTTGGTGGTTTTAGCATGAAGAGCCACATGATTTCCATTAATTTTATTATACTTCCTATTTTTATGATAAATAGCATTAAAATGATATAAATTAGAACTAGCATGCTTTTTACCATTATTTAAAGGGGTGGGCTCAATAAATGATATCTTTCGTTTTACCTTGGAGGCTCCCCCTTGACTCATGCTTCCTCCTTGAGCCTTGACCGCTTTCTTCCCCTTGGGACATTGACTCCAATAGTGTCCCCTTTGATTGTAAGAAAAACACACAATGTGCTCCTTGCTCTTCTTTGTTCCGGGAGCGGTCTCTTTGGGCTTCTCCTTGCCCTTTGGTGCCACTTGGCCCTTCTTCTTGGCCAATTTAGGACACTTACTCTTGTAGTGTCCATGTTCCCTACATTCAAAACATATGATATGTTGTTTATTTTTATTTGAAATATTTATACCTTCATGTGTAGGGATGACATCTTCTCCTTTTGATCCAGAGGTAGAAACTTCCTCTTGTTCCGACAATGATGCTCCTCCAATAGATTTGACTCGACTTGTGGAGGTGGAAGCTTCTTCATCCTCTTCTTCTCTTGACCCAGATGTAGAGACTTCTTTTTGTCCTTGAACCGGTATCAACGAAAATCACTCCCCCCTCAATCCTAGAGGTGGAGGCTTCATCATCTTCATCTTGTACATGGAACAAAGAGTATGCTCCCTCTTTGCTCTTTTCATTGCATTCCTTTGAAGATGAGGCTTCTTTGACTTCTTCTTCGGAAGTTGAATATCTCTCAACTTCGGAGTCCACTTCCTCTTGATCTTGACCCACGGAGTCGCCCTCTTTGGATTCTTCTTGAATTTACACAGTGGAGGGGATATCATGAATCGTTGCCAATTTGCTCCAAAGCTCCTTGGCATTTTTGAATTCTCCGACTTGAGACAAAATATTGCTTGGCAATAAATTGACCAATAACTTGGTCACTTTGTCATTTGTCTCGCTCCTTTGAATTTGCTCTTGGCTCCACTTGCTCCTCTTGAGAGTTTTGCCCGTTGAATTTTTTGGAGCCTCAAAACCTTCCATGAGAGCAAACCATTACTCTATCTCCGCCATCAAGAAATTCTCGATCCTTGATCTCCAAAGATCGAAGCTCATCATTGTAAATGGTGGAGACACCCTTGTATCGAATCCAAGTCTATCTTGGAATTCCATCTTGAAGTTGAGCTTCTTGAATGAAGTCTTCGACTTGTAGAATTGCTCCAACTTCTTCACCCTCTAGCTTTTTGCCCCTTCCGGCGATGATTTCAGAGAAGAGAAACCTCGCTCTGATACCACTTGTTGGGACCGAAAAGTAGCTAGAGGGGGTGAATAGGTCAGCGCGATCTTGTGCTCGTCGTTGCTTGCTTCTTGTGATGAAATGCAGCGGAAAATACACAGAAACCACCACACAACGCTAACTCGTAGATTTACTTGGTATCCACCTCAAGAAAAGGTGACTAGTACAAGGATCCACACACTCACGCACCCTCCACTAATAAAACACTCCTTTACGGTAACTACCGAAGGCGAAGAAGTCCTACAAACTCACAGTACAAGAAGAAAGGGAAGGGAGATACAATACAAGCAAAAGCTTACAAGATATGCAAGAAGCCCTAACCCTAGCTTCTTCCAAGCCTCTTGACTTGGATGTGCACCAGCACAAGCCTCTAAGAACCTTCAAGATCTGGCGTGAGAGCTGTGAAGAACTGCTGTGAAGATCTGTGTAGAGAAAGAATCGGAGCCGTGGAAGTTCTGTCAAGAGAATCGCTCACCCACGACTAAATACGATGCCAACGGTCGAATCCCAATTGATTGGATTGCTCCCAATCGATTGGGAGGCTTTGGATCGATCGACCGATCGATCCAGAGCACCTCTGTGCTCTTGGGAATTGCCTGGATCGATCAGTCGATTGATCCAGGGCTTATCGCGCGAAGTTGCAGCTCCCAATCGATCAGCCGATCGATTGGAGGCTCCCAATCGATCGGTCGATCGATTGGGAGGCTTTCTGTTCGCGCGACACTTCTCCCCAATTGATCCACTGATCGATTGGGAGGAGGCTTGTCGCAAGGACTCACCCAATCGATCAGCCGATCGATTGGGCATGAGCCAATCGATCGGCTGATCGATCCAGCTCATGGTTTTTGCCGAAAACCAAGTCCAAAGTCCCCCAAACCAACATCCGGTCAACCATGACCTGTTGGTACATCATGCCTAGCATCCGGTCATCCTTGACCTGCCAGGACTCCCTCACCAAGTGTTCGGTCAATACCTTTGACCCACTTGGACTTTTCTCCTCGTGCCAAGTGTCCGGTCATCCTTGACCCACTTGGACTTATCTCCACTAGGTGTCCGATCAACCTTGATCTACTTGGATTTTTCATGCCTGACTTCACTCACTAGGACTTTCCTTCTGCCTAGCTTCACTCACTAGGACTTCTCATCTGCTTGGCTTCACTCACCAGGACTTTCTTTCTGCCTAGCTTCATTCACTAGGACTTTTCATCTGCCTGGCTTCACTCACTTGGACTTTCACTTGGCTTCACTCACCAGGACTTTCACCTGGCTTCACTCACCAGGATTTTTCAGTCAAATATCCAGTCAACCTTGACCTACTTGACTCTTTTTCACAATGTCCCCACATGAACAATTGCACCTGCAATCTCCATGTCTTATCTCCATGTATTGTCAAACATCGAAACCCAAACATCAAGACTCGAGCTTGACCCAATTCAAGCTCAGTCAACCAGGTCAACCTTGACCTAGGGAATATTGCACCAACACACATGAGTAATATGAAACAATTCATTATATGTAGATTATATATGAAGAGATGCTTCAACTTCCACTTAGTATAAAAGGGGATGGATGAGATCAAAACCTAATTTTCATTTCCTCTTCTCCTCTAGCCGAAATTTCTCCTTCCTCCTTTCAAGTTTCGGCCAAGAACCCTAGGGCTCCAAGTCTTAAGGATTTTCAAGGGGAGAATCTAAGGGGAGGGTCTCTCCCAAGGAGGTAGTCCGCGCGAGGAAGGGTGTCTTGGAGATTAAAATGTGCAAGAGAGGATTGTCTTCCCTACACCTTATAATAGTAAGATCTAGCGAAAGATGTAAGTACTACTCACCTGCATTATAAGTTGTTTCGATAATGCATGTTGGGTTATCATATTTTGATGCATGTAAAGAAGATATCATATTTTTATGCATGTAAGGAAGATGTTATGTTTTATGCATGTTAAAGGAGATGTATGATATGATATGTAAGATGCCCTCTAAAGTTTTGGGACTAAGAGCATGTTTAGAGTATCTTGAACTGCTTCCCATTTAGTTTGGGGCTAAGAAGCGCATTCAAGTACTTTAAAGTGCTTCCCTATAGGGGTGAGGGGATTAAGCGCACATAAGGTGTTTGTTTAAATGATAAACAAGTGCAAGTTCAAGAAAGTTATATTTAAAAGAAAGTATTTTACTTTAAAATGACATGTACTAGACACAAGGTCCATGGGTGGGCTCCTAGATCGCCCCTAGGCCCCTAGATCGCCTAGTAGTACCTAATATGTTCGGGATTAGCTATCTTGGATCTTATTAAGGATGCGCACAAAGTGATACAATGTCGGGCCCAAGCAAGTTATTATTATTTTTACTAGTTATATAATATAAAGATTTCAAAATTCATTGGTTTTCTTAGTAGAAGCCTTCCTAAGTTTGAGAACTTGAGTTATAAAGTGCAGCATTGATAAAACCTATAATATGCCAAGATTCCTGTTTTCATTATATTACTAGCATGGTTTGAGTTGATGTTTTGCATGATCAACCTATTTAAAAATGCATTCCATGTATATAACTCTGATTTATGCGTTTTGACGTCAATTACGGTCAAGAGTAAGTTTTGTGCTTTCCGCAAGCAGTTTTAAAAGCATGTTCTCTTTAAATGCATCGTTTTGTGAGTAGATGGTACTTACTAAGCATTTGCTTATAGATTTACATTTTCTTATACTGCAGATAAAGGTAAAGGATAGTTCGAGTAGGAGGAGGCAGCAGGAGCGGTGCATTGTGTGTGTGTGACAGAACAATGGAAGAAGATTTGGGAACTTGTAAACATCTAAATATGTTAGAACTGATGATAAAGTATCTTTCTCCTTTCCGCTTTACATGAAATGCTATCATTAGTTACTTAGGATAAATTTATCGATTTGGTAGTAATTGGAGTGACAATGATAAGTACAAAGGGGAGGACAAACTTTTTTTTTAGAGTGGGGTGTGACCTCCGCACGGCTCGTGTCACGGCCTTGCGGATTCACATGACCCCCCTACCTCTTCCTCTCAACCAAGGTGGCACGGTCATGTGGATTCACACGGTCGTGCACCTCTTCCTCTCGGCTAAGGGGATACGGTCGTGCGGATTCACACGACCCTGCACCCCTTCCTCTTTGCCAAGGTGACACGGCCATGTGGATTCACACGGTCATGCACTTCTTCCCCACGGCCAGGGGGACACGGTCGTGTGGATTCACACAGCCGTGCACTTCTTCCCCTCGGCCAAGGGGACATGACCGTGTGGATTCACACGGCCGTGCAGCTTCGCTTGGCTCCAGGTCATGCCCTATCAGTCGAACAAGTTAGAGTAGACCTATGGGCTGAGCAGTACATAATGTGTAAGAATGACAAAATTTAAGATGTACAGTTAAGGGTAACATATGTACCATATGAGGTAAGGATAGAAGGTTGGGCATTACAGAATGTCCAAACTTGAAGAAAGAAAAGAAGCAACGAAGAAAGAAAGCGCTGAAAGCTACGTGGGACAAGTTGTTACCAACGTAAGAACAAGTAGCTGAGACCAAGTCTGAGCCCGAGTTCAAATTCGAATCCGAAGCTGAGTCTGAGAGAAACCACATATCCGTATCTATTTCAGACGTACCCAATAACGAGGCAGACTCTCCCCTAGTCAATAAATTGTATTCTATGATTGACGATTTGACTCGAGAACTAGCCAAATCTAATATCTATGTCAAGTCACTCCAAAAGAAAGTTAAAACTCTCAAGGAGAAAACTAACCTATGTATTTGAACTGAACAAGTTCAAATTGGAACTTTAATTCAAATCCAACAACTTGAGAAAAAAAATTCTAATTTGAAAACTCAAGTTGAAAACATTAAAGGATCAGTTGAACGGTTCACTTTGGGTTCTAAGTATTTTGATATGATACTTGGAACTCAAAGGTGTTGGGGTTGCAAGGTTACAAACATAGTCCCATATTGAAAACACATGGGAAAGATCATGGGTTTATAAGAGAAAAAATATCTTCATTGGCATGAGGCCTTTTGGGGAGAACCCAAGAGCAAAATCATGAGGGCTTAGGCCCAAAGTGGACAATATCATACCATTGTAGAGATATCTAAATTCTTTTCGATCCTACAATTGGTATCAGCACCTGGACTGCCAGATACAATATTGACCTCGAACAAAGAAAGTGGGGGCTCCTATGTTCGAATCAAGAGGATCAGACACCAGGTAGGAAGTCCTAGTAGGTCGGGTGGACCGATGAGCAGGAAGCCCTGGTGGGTCGAGGATCGGACGTGGGAAGCCTATGGTCCTTTGTTTGAGGGGGATTGTTGGGGTTGCAAGGTTACAAACATAGTCCTATATTGAAAACACATGGGAAATATCATGCCTGTATAAGAGAAAAAATATCTTCATTAGCATGAGGCCTTTTGGGGAGAGCCCAAGAGCAAAACCATGAGGGCTTAGGCCCAAAGTGGAAAATATCATACTATTGTGGAGATATCTAAATTCTTATCATACCATTGTGGAGATATCTAAATTCTTTTCGATCCTACAAAAGGGACGTATATAATTGATCCGGACTTTGATACAAGGCTAAGGCTCGATTCAAATTGTATATTTCATTAGTGAATCAAATGATGGAACGAGTTCAAGTATGAGTCCCTAAATCAAGCTTGGTTAATCAAGTTACACCAAATCAATATTGGATCATTAAGAATCAAATTCACTACTTAGATAGACCATATCGATATTATAATTCAAGAAGAGTCGATAGGAAATTAATTTTTTCTTGTTAAATTGCATGTTTGCTTGATTTTATTGCTTTCTCTACATGTTTTATTTATTTCCTACTTAACTTAGAATGGTTAGCTAAGGACATATCCTTGATTGACACTTGCCCAATCTAGTACCAAAGTGAGGCAAGATGATAATACATCAGGGAAGCTTAGTTTAGGTAGTTAAGTAAGATAACACATATTCTACTTGGTCTGCTTAGCTAAGTAGAATTAACTGAAGCTACCTCGCCACATCCTAAACTAGTTAGACTAAGATTTTTCAGTAGGTTAGCTAAGTGTTCAATTTCATGAATTAGTTTTGTCTTAAAAAATAGTGGTTGCTCCAATATTCAAGAAGGTCTCCATGCCTCAACACAACCTGCAAGATGAAACTAGAAATGTGCACTTAGTAAATCAAGGTTAAACTTGAATTTAATACAAGGTCAAACTTTCCTAAGAATTCAAACTAAATTAATAAAGATAAAATTGACAACCATTTCATAAAATTTATAAGACTCCCTTGTTTAAAAATCTAGAAATGGGTGAGATAGATCTAAGATGCAATCTAGTCTATTTAAATCTAATCCAAAACCAACTCAATTAATTAAACCATAACTAAGTACTTTAATTAATTAATTAATTAATCTGAAATATATTTAATCAATACAATTTAATTAATTAAAACTTAACCAATTAATCTTAATTAATCCAAAACTAATTAATTTACTTAATTAAACAATTAAATCGAAAATTAAAATCTTAAACAACTCTATTAAATTATAAATAATTAAACTTAATTAAAAACTCTAAAATAATTAATTCAACCTTATCTTAAATAAATTTAACTAACTCTTAAATTTTAATTAATCCCAACTAAATCAATTTAATTGAAATTAAATTAATAAATATAATTATTTAACTTAAATAAATTTAATCTTAAAGGCAATTATTAATTTAACTTTAATCAAATAGACTCAAACTTAAAACTTAACTTTAATCTACAAGAATATATGCTTTTAATGACATTTAAAAGTGTCATCATATACTACTTATACCGACACTTTTAATATAGTGACATTAAGTTAAAATGTCCTTTATAGTGATGTCGTCTAAAGTCTTATGACATTTCCTAATGTTACTATAGCATAAAAATAATCACACCATTAATGTCATAAATAACTATTATAGTGACAGAAAAAATGTCACTATAAAATTTGTAATGACATTTATGCATGCCTTGTTATTATAGTAATGATGACAAATTTATATGTCCTTTAAAATCATTTAACAGGACAACTATAAGTGTTTTGTATTTTATTTATAGTGACAATAAAAAATGTCCTTAATGATAGTTTATAAGGTTAATTTAAAATGCTCCATTATGTAATTTGTAATGACACTTACAAATGTCTTCTATATTAGTCTATAAAGACATTAAAAATTATCATTAATAGTTATTTATGATGATTTTTTGAAAAGTCTCTAATGGATTTTATATTCTATTATGATATAAAAATGACATATATTATGAAATATGTCATCCATTTTCATGACATAATATTCACGCATATAACATATTAACATAAATACACATAAAAGTTTTAAAATAGAAATTAAAGTACTAATCAATAATTGTCATTAATTTTCCAATCCATAAGACTAATAAATTTGTCACATCAAAAAATATTTATATATCAATTACAAATGTACCCAATGTATTTAGTTTAAGAACTAGCAAAAAATCAAGTCTCGTAAAGCAAAACATAACCAAACTTGTGGTGCATCTTCATTCTTCAACCATCGCTTCTTAAACAAAATCCAATATTCTTGTCACCTACAATAAAAATTCATATATTTGTGTAAATAAAATAAAGTAAAAAAAACATAAACTAAAGAGATTAAAATTTAATTTGAACTAGTGAATATTTATCAAATGATAAGCCGGGAAAGCTCCACAACATCAAATATAATTAGTTTTAAAAGACACTAACATTAACATTTACCTTACTATTGTGCCACAAAACTCCAAATGCACCTAGTAGAAGTCTTCTTCATTAACCGTCAACTGCAAATATAATTAAAAAGTGTCATAACATGATGGACATATATAATAAATAATAGTTCATTAAAAAGTTGCACATCATACCAAATGACAAGGCCAAGCTATCATTCCTCCAAGTGCATCCTCAAACCTTTGTAAAAGATCATATGGCCTAATCAAACTTTCTTCCCATTCTAGGACAACTAGAACTTGTATTTCACACCAATTTGGTCCCAACACCTGTCTTCCTACTTCAGTATTTGGATCCATGCTACGAACAACTCCTTTTGCCACAATTTTCATCGAATCATATAGACTTTTTATTGAGATAGAGCATCCAATCTAACAATGAAAAAAGAGAAGGTTATGATGAAAACAAATATGATATACCATCAGCAACAACAATTATGCTACATAAGATTATACATTATTACTCAATCTAACTGAATTCTCAACTTCTCACAATAAGCAACAATACACATACTGGAAATCAATAACTGACTAACTCAATATAATTATAATCACACAAAAATATATATAGCTTAGAAGAAAGCAGACTCTAAATTATTAATACAAGTGAATTGGCAGTAGAATGAAATTTTTGTAGAAAGTAAACAAGACTTGAAAAATCTCACACAAAAACATAGCTTACAAGAAATTAATAAATGGCTAACTCAAGATAATTATAATCTCACACAAAACATATATAGCTTACAAGAAAGCAAACTCTAACTCATTATGGCACGTCAAATAACACATAATATCAAAATAAACAACGAAAAAGCATTTATGCATCTAACTTATATTCTTAACCCCAAGACCATGCCGAATCAACAAAGTACTAACTCAATATAATAATAAAGTAATAAAACTAGATAAAGACTTTACCCTTAGAGATAAACTAACTGGATCAGGAAGTAATGGACTACTAGTTGATGTTGTGTGTTGTATACTATTGTAATTTGAACCAAGGTTTTGGTTTGATTGATTGCCAATCTTTGATTCTAACATTGCAATGTGTTGGCCTTGCTTTCTAACTTGTTCATCCATTTTTTCTAACTTTGTCCTTTGCTCCATCACTATTCGGTTGCATGTACTATGGCTTGGAACTTCTCCCCATAAATCAGATGGGTTAACACCATCACCAAACATACGTACTCAGCCAGCAAGTTGTACTTCAATTGGATACATCCAATGATAATTTAAATAAAACAATATCATTAAGAGAATTGTTTATTACCTTTCAATTGGATACATCCAACGATAATAAACTGGTCCAGCAAGTTGTACTTCAGTAGCCAAATGTACAGTCAAATGAATCATTATGTCAAAAAATGACGGAGGAAAAATTTTCTCGAGTTGACAAAGAATCACCACAATGTCTTTCCTCAGACGAACCACATCAGTAGGAGAAATTACTTTACAACATAGCTCTCTGAAATACCTACACAATCTGATCAAAGGATTCCGAACTGATTTAGACAAAGTTTTACATAGTGCTACCAGCAACAACTGTTGCATCAAAATATGGTTGTCATGACTTTTTAGACCAATTAATTTTGCTGGTTTCAGTTGAACGCATCGTGAAATGTTAGATGCATAACCATCTGGAACTTTAACTTTTTTCAAAACCTTGCAAAATGTACCCTTCTCTTTTTTCCCCATTGAATAACAAGCTGGAGGTAGGTAAACTCTACTCGGTCCCTTCTCAATAGGATAAAGTTATGATCTTATCCCAATTTCTTGTAAATCAAGACGTGATTTAATATTATCTTTCGTTTTCCCTTCCATATGTAGCAATGTCCCACAAATTGATTTGCACACATTCTTTTCAATATGCATAAGATCAAGATTGTGACGTATCACATTATCTTTTGTGACGTATCACATTATCTTTCCAATATGGTAAATCGAAGAAAATACTCAGCTTTTTCCAATTGAATGGTAGTTCTGGATTATCATCAACTATTTTTCCAAATTTCAATTTAAAATTTTTTAACTCATTGATCACTGTGTCTCCTGAAAGTATTGGTGGTGGTCTTCCATACTCTTCTGTGCCATCGAAATGTTGAGAATCTTTGCGAAACTCATGATCACTGTTTAAAAATTTACGGTGACCCATATAGTAATATTTTTTACCATTTTTTAACCACCGTGAATGTGTAAATTTGTGGCACACCGGACATGCAAATTTACCCTTGGTACTCCATCCAGATAGGGTTGCATATCCAGGAAAATCACTTATCGTCCATAGTAATGCAACATGCAATTTAAAATTCTGCTTTGTCGATGCATCATATGTTTGCACTCCTACTTCCCACAAATCCTTCAAATCTGCAATAAGGGGTTGCAAGTAGATGTCGATGTTATTTCCAGGAGCAGATGGACCAGGTATTAGCAATTACATAAAGTATGGTTGTTTCATACACATCCATAGTGGAAGATTATAAGGCACTAAAATGACTGGCCACGTACTATGCACCGCACTCATATTTTTAAATGGATTAAATCCATCTGAAGCTAATCCTAGCCTTATGTTTCTAGGATCCTTCGCAAATTCTGGGTGGTTATGGTCAAATGTTTTCCAAGCTAGGGAATCAGCTGAGTGTCGCATGTAGCTGTCTTTTGTGCGAGATTCAGAATGTCATCTCATATGGATGGCGGTTTTGTAGGACATGAACAAACGTTGTAACCTAGGCTTTATTGGAAAATACCATAAAACCTTACATGCAACTTTCCTCTTGTCACCAGTAGGATCATCTTCAGATGTTTCCCATCTGGGCTCATTGCATGTTTTACAGAGAACTCTTTCCTTGTCCAACCCCCAGTACAAAGTACAATCATTAGGGCAAGCATCGATTTTTTCATAACCAAGTCCTAATTGCTTCATCAATTTCTCTGCTTCATAGTATGACTTTGGTAAATCTTTCATGGCATTTGGAAATGCTTCTCTCAACAAATCCAAAAGCATATTAAAGACTTTATTGGTCATTTTTCCAAGACATTTTAAGTGATGCAAGCGAATGATGAATGCAAGTTTTGAGAATTTCTTACATCCGAGATATAACTCCTTTTGTGAATCATCAATTAATTTATAGAATTTCTCGGCCTCCCCAAACGGAATATCTTTATCCTTTTCAAATCCTGCTGTATTGATTGTACTACCGTCGTGTTGTTGGACCCCAAAAGCATCATGAACTAGTCCCTCCATGTTATCTACATCATCACGAGACAGAACCGAACTAGATATTGAAGGTGCACTACATGTTATCTCTCCATGAGCAACCCAGTGAGTATAGCCTTTAATAAATCCATCAACTGTCAAATGATCATAAGCCTCCTCTCTTGAAACACATATGTCAATCTTACATCTTGCACAAGGACATGCAATTGTTCCATTTATGTTTGCATTAGAAAATGCAAAATCTAGAAAATTCTCAAGTCCTTTTCTGTATTCCTCAGTTTGTCTTGGTAAAAACATCCAACCTTTATCCATCACAATTCCAGTAAAAATATGTACTAAAACTGGTTCAACAAAAAAATAGATTCAGTCAAAAAATAAAAAAACTCAACAACCAATATAGTAACTAAAAAATCTATTTGTAAACAACTCAAAAACACTAAATATTTTATATATAAACTGCAAACATGTTATTAAATAGATTCAGTCATTGTGATAAACATGATAAGTCAATAAGATAACATGATTTCAATATCTCAATAGATGTACGTTTATTTTTAATTCTAGAAACATAGAAAAAATATATGCATGATTTAGGAAGTATGCATGCACTAAATAAGCGAAGGGAAAAATATATGCTTTATTTTCTTCTTTTTCATTTTCTTTTTAGTTGGGAAGTCCCTTTTTGGATGAGCCACCAGACCATGTGCTTCCATCTCCATCAGTAGCGGTGGTGGATCATTTCACATGAAAGACAAAAAAAAAATGAGACAAAAAGAGAGAGGGGGAGCGGAAGTAGGCAGAGGAAATACGAGTGGAATCATGTCACAGTTCTGAAATCTATATAGATTTAGATTTGAACATGGAAAAGATAGAGAGAGAAGAGTATTCTCAAAATCTCATTACAATGCAAAAGTGATGTCTAAGGGGAAAAGGAGGATCAGATGGAAAGAAGGCTTTAATTTTTTGTACATGGGTTTCAATTGTTTTAAATGACAAGGAAGATTCCTTTTCAGCAAAGCAAAGCTTGACACAAATGATTCAATGGGGTGCACTAGTGGGTAGGATGCTTCCATATCCGACAACTACAAAAGAAGCAACCCTATGCATTTTACAATAGGTTATGGAGCAGAGCAAGAGCCTTGAAACCTTAATGCATCTATCTCTATGCAAGATCCCTCTTGAATAGCTTAAATATCAAGGGTTTCTCATTTACATTTTTTCTTGGAAATTTAAATTAAATTTGGCTAATGGTATAAAAGCAGCCCCTCATCTTAGTGATATGATTGGAGAGGGATATTGAACAGGGCAAACAAACTCTGAAACTTATCCTTACATCTCATCCACATATTTTTACATTTTTGGATTGGATTGAGTTGCATCTTGAGATTTGACATGTACATAGGATCACAAAGAGAGACTTCACGAAACACAACTTTGTGCTTGTGCTAAACTTTAGTTGTTCCTTTTGATCAAGACCATAGCCAGAAGGACTTGGGAGGTAGACAAATAAATGGCTTCAGGGGACCAACTAGTTGCTTGGGTTGGATGTGGGCAATTACTTTTCAGCTGGAGGCAGCAACAATGGCATAAAGACGCAATGATTAAAGGTGGGAGGAAAGGTTTGTATGTTCATGTGGGTGTCACTGTGAGCAAGACATCTCTTTTAAGTAATTAAGCACGTCAGGATAGATATATATGTTTGAATTAGGCTATTACTACAACTACGACTAAGTTTACTTTTAAATGAAGTGCAGACGAAGCTACAACCAACTTTCTATGCTTCTTTTCTTGTGGTACCAAAATTTATCCACTATTCTCTCATGATAGAAACTTCATTCATTAATAGGATGGTGAGTTTAGAAACGAGGACTTCACTATAACTATCAAAGTTTTTCATAACTTAATGGCTGACAATATTATCTAATGAAGAATCATGAATGGTGTGCCAATTAACAAAACAAACAGATTGCAAAAGAATAAATGTTTTACTAACTAATGTCTTCTTATAAGTATCACTAGTCCTTCTCAGCTCAATAATACAACAAAAAATAACACAGAAATCAAGTCAACGAAAGTAGAGAAGAGAGGTAGATACTGAAATCAACCTTAATTAAAACTTCCTTCAAACTAAACATATTGAAGCAAGATGTGGTTTCACAGAAATCACCAAAAATCAACAAGAAATCAACCTCTTTACCACCAAAATTCACAGCAAGAAACAAGAAAAGAAACAGAGCGTAGCTTGCAACCTAGGGCTTCAGATCATGAAAAGAGGAAAGAATAGGACCTTGGCGTCACAAGCAAGAGGGTAGACGGCGCACAGACACTTGCAACCTAGGGCTTCTGATCACAAGACGCTAGAAGAAGAAAGAATAAGGGCTCGGTGTTGCAGATGACGGGGTGGATGACAACGGGGCAAGCGGACGACGGGGCAAGCAGACGACGAGGCAGGCGGCGCAAAGGATGTCAAGGCAGGCGGCAGAATACGGGGCAGGCGGCGTAAAGGATGTCGAGGGTTGGGCGAGGATCGGGCAGGGACGATCATCGATGGAAATAATGAAAGAGGGAAGAAAAATTAGGGATCGGGATATAGGAAAATCGGGCGGGTGAGTGCTTTGTTGGAGGGAGTGAGGAAAATAATTGGCGCACGGGTAAAACATTACATGAAATTTATTAAGTGTCATAATAATATACCTAATTAGATTTTAATTTTATTAATTTTTTATTTGTAATCAATGTCATTATATATATAAAACAACTACACTTTTAAATTAACGTCATGAAGAAAGTATCAAGAAAGCCATTTTTTCTTGTAGTGTAATTTAACTCAACTTTAATTTAACCTAAGTTAAACTGAATTGATAATTAATCCAAACTTAATTCAAACTCAAACTAATTTAATTAATCTAATTCACTTAATTAATCAATTTAACCTCTACTAATTAATATAACTTAAATAATTGATTCAAAACTAATTATTCTAATTAATCCTAAACTAATTAACTCCATCATAATCATTAATTTAACTAACAAAAATCATCTCATAAAGTACCCATAGGACTAATTGATTGGCAACCTAAAATGGATGATATGGAAGATAAGGAGTAAAAATCAGTCAACCCATTTTAAACTCTAATTATAAGTTGGATCCAAATCAAATATCTTATGTGTAGAAACATAAAGATTTAGATCAATAGATGTTAGACAGAAAGTACTGTAGGCACATGATCAAAGACAAACTAAAATTTCTCAAATTGAAACTCAAGAATCTAGGATCAGTCACATTTTGAAATAACAAAAAACTTAAGGTAATCAGAATATGTAATATTGAATTAATTTCTAATTCATTATTTGTAAAGTCCTACTAATTGATAAATTTGAGTTCAACCTGCTTAGCATTAGTCAATTGTGTAACTTTGGTTATTTAATAAGCTTTTTAAATTTTGAATGTTTAATTAAAAATATTGAAAATCTTGAAATAACATTTACGGGAATTAAGAGAAATAACATCTACATAATTAATCTAACAAGCTCCTCACTTAAGGACTGTTTTCCTGCGCTTGATACTTCCACGCAATCTTTGAGAAATTCGTTCCATATCTATACAGTCTCTTGTTGTTGTCCATGATCAGTAGCAGATACTAGATACCATGTTTGTATGCTTTGACTGTTATTTATTTATATATTATGTTGAGCATGTTGGCTTCATGTAGCATGCCTGTTTCTGCTTATATATATATATGATGACTGTTGCATTGTTTGCATCATGTCATTGCATGCATGCCGCATCCTCGGCCACTCGAGAGAGTGGTAGCTGGAGTTGATGCCGCTTGTCCTGTCGTGCCGCACTCGGCCACTTGTGTGAGTGGTAGCTGGAGTACGAGCAACAGGGACCCCATCGCAGATGTAGCTAGTTAGCTACTATGCAACTATCCCCTCGGCCACTCGTGTGAGTGGTAGCTGGAGTGGTGTACAGTCTGTCACTGACCCGACCTCTCGACCATACAGGGGTCATGGTGCGGAGAGGTGGGCGGGAGTGACCATTCGTGCATACGCTGTTGTTATTATATTTATTTTGGCTGCTGCTATTTATATATGTTGATATGCTTACTTGTGTTGAGATATATTCTCATTGTAAATGTTTAGTCATTGGAAATTTGTATATACCTTGCTTATTACTTCTATAGTTATGAGCAGTACTGTAGCAGATTAGTACTAGTTTTGACCTACTATACCTAGCCTAGGATATGGTTTCAGGTATGAGCATTTATTTTGGTACTATTGTAGTATCAGCTATTTCTTTTATGAGACTGTATACTTTTGGTTCACTTTCTATTGTATGTTACGTTCATGCACTATCTCTTTCCTTACCCGCTGAGTTCCAATACTCACCACCTCGCAATTTGGTTTTCTTTCGCCAGGTAACAGGTAGATGAGTCATAGATGCTTGGAGAGTCCCAGCTGCCAGTCCCACGTCACACTCGAGGATAGTTTTCTTTTTGGGTTTTGTTATCGTTTGGATTGTATGTTAATTTTGCGTACTTTGCTTTTGAATAAGTCACTAGGGATTTTTTTGGAGTCTAGCCTGGTGGTTGCAGGTATTTTTGTTAGTACCATTGTTGGTCTCATGTTAGTATTATTTTGTGTTTTCCGCTGCGTTTACGCCGTTGTGTGTTTACTTTCAGCCGTGTAGGCTTATTAAACTGTGTGTTCTGTTGTTTATATTATATATATATATATATTCCAGCCGAGTGTGGCTGAGGTATATTTTGTATGTAGTAATGCTTCAGATTGTCACCCGTACAGGGGAAATGCTGCCGAAATTTCTTCGGACAGGGACTCCTCTGGGGCGTGACATAACATTTACGGGAATTAAGAGAAATAATATCTACACAATTAATCTAACAAGCTCCTCACTTAAGTATCTAATAACACAGCAAGAGAAAACTAAGTTGTGACACAGGAGACTATGTCATACTCACCTAAGACTCATTTAAAAAATGAGTCTAATATGTGAACTTAATTTCTTTTTAGGCTTATAAATAAAACAAATCAAAGAAGATAACTATGTTTTTCAAAATAAATATACTAAGGAATTAATTAAAAAATTTGAAATGAAAAATTATAAAGAAATTAATACATTAATGGTAACAACTATAAGAATTGATAATGATCTAGAAAGAAAATCAGTTGACTTAAAATATTATAGGAATGTAATAGGTAGCCTATTACACTTAATTGCGAGTCAACCTAATATTTTATTTGCAATTGGAATGTGTGCTAGGTATTAATCATGTGCAAAAGAATCAGACTTAACACTAGTAAAAAGAATACATAGGTATATTAAAGGTACAATAAATATAGGAATTTGATACCCAAAAATAAATATTTTTGACTTGGTGGGATACTCCGACTCATCCTATGTTGGGTGTAAATTAGATTAAAAAAAAAAAAGCATAGTGGTAGTTGCCAACTTTAGGTTAATGTCTAGTTAGTTGATATAGTTGAAAATAATATTATGTTTCCTTATCCACTACTGAAGCAAAGTACATAGCAATAAGAGAATGTGTAGTTCAACTATAATGGATGATGCATGCACTAAAAGAATTAAATTACCTAAACACTAAAGTACTAATTGATAACATATGTTCAATCCATTTAACAAAAAAATACAATACACTATTTTAGAACTAAACACATAGAAGTAAAACACCACTTTTGTTAGAGACCATGTAGCTAGGAGTGATTGTACTTAACTATGTTGAGTCCAAGTCAAACCTAATAGACATCTTTACTAAATCCTTATCTGACGTTGAGTTTAGCACCCTTAGAAGGCAACTAGGAATGTGTTCAATAGAATAATTTTTTTTTAAAAAAAATATTTTCTTCCTTTTCTTCTTATCTAAAAACTTTATATTTTTCAAAACTTTATATATATTTTTTAAAACTTTATGTTTTTCAATCCAATATTTTTTTTTCAAATCATATGCCTTTACAAAATCGTTGAGCAAGAGAATAGGGCCGGCCACCACCAAGGAAAAGAGAGGAGAGAAATAATAGATGTGTTGTTCGGTGAGGCACCTCTACCCTCTCTTTAATATTCCTTGGTCTTGGCAAATAAGGAAAGTTTTAGACATAATTAAAACTTCCTTATTTTCCTTGCCAATGGCTAATAAGGGAAATTTAATTAAAATTTCCTCTTAATCCATCTTATAGCCGACCCCTACAAGTCCTCCAAATAAGGAAAGTTTTAAACACAAAATTAAAACTTCCTAATTTGTTTCCGAAAATTTTTAAAATAAAAATTTCTCTTTTAAATTCCCTTCATGGTTGGTTATAAAAGGAAACTTTTATAAATTAAATCATCTCTTTTAAAACATGTGGATGATTACAATTAAGGAAAGTTTTATCCAAAAATTAAAATCTTCCTTTTAACTACAAATAAGGAAAGATATCAAACATTTCTCTTAATTCTTTGTAGAAACTATAAAAGGAAAGATTTAATTTTTAAAACTCTCTTTTAAAATCATGGCTTCCACATAAGGAAAGATTTTAAAATAAACTCCCTTTTATTTTTATTGTGGCCGGCCACCTAAGCTTGGGTTCCAAGCTAGGGCCGACCACCACTTGAACCCATCTAGCCTTGGTTTGGTCGACCCTAGCTTGGGCTCCAAGCTTGGCTTGGCCGGCCACCTTAAGGTGGGTAAGAAGTTGAGTTTAGGTGGATATAAAACTTTATTAATAAGAGGCTACAACAGGGACCGAGAGGAGGAATTGATTTTGGTCTCCCGATGAACTTGAGCTTCCCGTGTTCGCTCTGAACACCCAACTTGAGTTCATCAATAATAACTCATACCACTAAAGAGTTATTATTGAACTATCGCACCAATCTCATATTACTATATGAGCTCCTTCTTATCATGAGTGTGTTAATCTCCCTGTGTTTAAGATATTAAATGTCCATTAATTAAATGAGTTACTGACAACTCACTTAACTAATATCTAGCTCCAAGAGTAGTACCACTCAACCTTATTGTCATATCTAACTAAGTCCACCTGCAAGGTTTACATGACAATCCTTATGAGCTCCTTAAGGGGACATTATCAACCTAGATTACTAGGACACAGTTTCATTCTATAATCAACAACACACCATATAAATAATATTATTTCCCAACTTATCGGGTCTATTGATTTATCGAACTAAATTGCACCCTTTGATAAATTAAAGAAATAAATATTAAGTATACGTGCTTGTTATTATATCATGATTAAGAGTACACACTTCCATAATAACAGAGGTATTGTTCTTTTAAAGAGTCAGTATAAAAAGAAACTACCTCAAATGGTCATGCTCAATATACTCAGAGTGTACTAGTGTAATTTTATAGTCAAGATAAACTAATACCAAATTACACTATGACTATTCCAATGGTTTGTTTCTATCCATCTTAGTCGTGAGCTATTATTTATAACTTATAAGAAACTAATAACATGATCTTCTGTGTGTGACACCACACACCATGTTATCTACAATATAAATTAATTGAACAACTATACTTAGCACATAAATGTAGACATTTGACCAATGTGATTCTTTATTTCAAAGTAAATGTTTACAAAAAACTAGGCTTTTAGTATATACTCTAACAAAGGGAACTAGAGTACTTACCCTCCATTGATCAAATATTTTTTTTATTTTCAATATATATTAAATAATTTTATAAGTCATTCAATACTTTATTTCCCTAGGCACTTTCATACCTCTATCGGAATATTATCTGGTCCAACGGTTTTTTCCATTAGGCATTCCATTTAAAGTTTGTTATACTTTTGAAGTTTAAATTCTACAACAAAAATTTAAATTTCTATACACATTTAATGTACTTAAATTATCTAAGTTAAGTTGGTCACCTAAACCTTTATTAAAAAGTTGTTAAAATACATCTTCCACCGTTCTTTTATTTCTCTATCATTTACAAGTACCCTATTATATTTATCTTTAATATATGTTATTTGGATAAGATCTCTTGTCTTTCTTTCTCTCACTTTAGCTATTCTATAAATATTTTTTCCCTTTCTTTTGTATCTAATTTTTAATATAATCGTTCAAAAATTTCATTCTTTGTTTCATTCACTATTTTCTTAGCCTCTTTCTTGGCTATTATATATTTTTTTTAAGTTTTCCTTATTCTTACAAATATATAATTTCTTATAAGCTATTCATTTTTTCCTTCACTTTCTCTTGTACGTTTTCATTCCAACACCAAAATTCATTATTTAGTGGTGCATGTCCCTTTGACTCATCGAGTATACTCTTAGTTAATATTTTCAACTTTGATACTATATTATCCCATATCGTATTAGAGTCACCATATGTTTCATCTAATACTTATACTTCTATTTTCTCCTTAAATATATTTTGTTTCCTATCCTTTAACTTTGACTACTTAATTCTAGGAGTCGTATATATTTTCTTTCTATTGATATTATATTTGAGGCATATATCCAACACTACTAACCTATGTTGGGTACTTAATCTTTCTCTAGGGATGACCTTGCAATCTTTACAAATCTTTCTATCCTTCTTCCTAACCATAAGAAACTAAATTTGTTATTTATTATTCTCACTTTTTGAATGTGATTAAGTGTTTTTATTTTTTCTTAAAAAAAATATTAGATAATATAAGGTCATATGATATCGCAAAGTCTAATATAGTTTTTTCCTTCTTCATTTCTCATTCCAAACCATAACCCCCATGTACCCTCTTATATTCCTCATTTTTCACTTTGACATGCACATTTAGATTACCTCCTATTAAAATTATTTCATTTAGTGGCATATTTTGTAATACTTCATATAAGTCATCCTAAAATCTTGATTTGATAGCTTCATCTAATCCTACTTGTGGTACATATATGCTAATTATGTTCATAGTTTCTTTCGCCACTATTATCTTAAGGACTATAAATTCTAAGTACTCTTATAATTCATCCTTTAACAAACTATGTACAATAATATTCATTCCATTTCTTGCTTTACTCGTTCTTGTGTACCATAACTTAAAATCTGAGTTCTCTATCATCTTTGCCTTCTCGTCAACCCATTTTCTCTCTTGTATATAACACACTAATTCTTCTCCTAATCATACAATCTACTCATACAATCTACTACCTCCATTGATTTATCCGTAATGGTTCCTATGTTCTATGTTCTAAATTTTAGACTATTAGTTTCCTATCATATTTATTGTTTTCCAATCTATAGTGTGAGAACTCTTACCTATTTAACACTACATCTAGATTCTCATGGAGATGTAACAGTCCATGCTAATACATTATAATCATACCTTACAATGCTAACTCATACATATTTAGCACTACACCCGAGTTTTAAAGATATAGTGGTCTTTACTGAGACGTTATAATAGGACCCTACAATGTATTCCTTCCGGGGAACAACATAAAATTAGCACAATAATTTAATAGATCCATTCATTGAACATTTATCATAGTTTTAACGTTGGTTGACAACCTAACGTAATCTTCCTTCTTTATATGGGCTTGAGACCGGCCATGACTGGTTCGTCATGGGTGGAGTTAGAGTTCTTTCATCTATCTTAGTTCAAAAATGTTCTAAGTGATTTTTGGTGCTTAAAATTTATATCTTACAACCAAATACACTAAAAAAATTTACATTGTAATGGAAATGAAGAATAAGCAACATATCCCTAGTCCCTCTAAAACTTGATCGACATGCATAGGTGCTAATGCTAGACCTAAAGATAAATCAACATCAAAATACTATAATATCACAATAGGCACCTATCAAATAAGTTGCAGCAAGGGGTAAAAAATAATTAGTTTTCCATGTTCACTAGCTAGCATTCACAAGATTTCGATCAAAGAATTGCATCTTACACTCACTAAAAAAGGTTTGGACCTCCAACTCAAAGAACACAATTATTGAATGATCTTTGTAATTGTTGTCCAAATCAAGGAGGGTTGTTATGCAAAATAATCATAAGAAAATTCTGCATATTGCCCAAATAAAAAAAAAGGTTGTCGTTGATCGATAAAAGGAGTAAAGCATAACTTATTTTTAACCGAGGAGGGCGGGATGATGTAAACAACATTGTGCTACTGATGGTGGAAAAGGCAACGAAAAGAGAGTTTCCAACCTTCTACTGAATAAGAGAAAAAGGACCTTCCTTCTTCTTGATGCTAAGATAACACATAAGGGGAAATGGTTTGTTGTTAGTGACAAAATGGGTCCTGTTTTCTTTGCTATTCCTTTTGTGTCAACTAAGGGGAAATGAGCAACTTAGCCTTTGCTTGTCTACTAAATTCACAAACGATGTCAGACATGAGAGTGGAAATAGGGAGAAAAAGTAGGTCGTGACTCTCTTACCTTCTGTTTGGATGGGGTGAGGAGAGATTCATTAATGAAAAGGGAAGGGAAGAAAAGGAAGGGGAAGGGAGGGTAACTTCCTTATATCTTGATTTGGGGTGTAAGGAAATAGTTCATTTGAGGGATAAAGGAGGCTAAAAGTTTTCCCTCGCTCCCTCCCCTCACCTCCTTCCCAAACAAGGGTAAATATTACCTTTCCTTTACTTACTCTTCCCTCACCTCCTCCAAAACAAACTGTTAGGAATGAATGAAGATAATGAAAAAAGAAATACAAAGGAAAAGAAATGATAGGTAGGGCATTCCTAGCTAAACTAACGAAAACCTAAAATTGGATTCCTGTTTAAAGTGAAACATTTTGACCATTGTTTAATCTTAGGTCAATCTATCTCTCTCAATCTAACATAAATTTGAGCTCAACTCAAATTCAACCCAATATTTAGCTAAATCCTACATTTCTACACTAAGAAAAAAAATTCTAAAAAATAGCTAAGCCCAATAATTCCAAAAAAACATGTTCCAACTCACTAAGATATCATAATTAAACCCTCTTTGCAAAATATACTAGAGAGAACTACAAGCAATATGACATGAATTAATTAGCAATCAAATCCGGTAGATAGTTGGTCGCCCAAGCAAACAAAACAAAAAAAGTCAACTTCGGAGATGGAATTAAGAAAAAAGTGAGTAGGAGAATAATCTTAGTGACCACATTGTCATATCACACCACCACTGCATTTGCTTCCATAGTTTGAAATAAATGAAACTATACAACACCTTCAAACCAATCTCATTCCTGCGCAGCCTTATTTATTAGGTGTACTTCCACAAAGATGAGCTTATTCTATGTTCGTAGTTAGTTGTGGAAACTTTATGCCTTCTTTTACTTGTTCAAGAACCATGGGATCTCTTTAACTGAGATGACACTAAGCCACTACTACTACTTTGCTGCAAAGACTGCATTCTTTCTCCGCCCTTCTTTATTCCTTGCAGTTCATCCGGAGAATATAACCAGATATGGCAAGTTCCTCCCATGGATGAAATTCGAGCTTCTTAATTCAGGCCCCCATCCCCACCAATCTCACTCTTCTCTCCACCTCTTTGCTTTAAATGATAAAGGACGTCAAGAACTCACGATTTCATTCTCCCCTGCACATTTTAAAAGAAAAAAACAAATGAACTGGATTGTTAACTGAACGACCACTTACTCCTTTTTGGCAAGGTCAGGACAAAACCAATCATAAAATAAAGTTCGATAAGATTCTCTTCTATCTTAACCTTTTTTAAAAATAAAATAAAATAAAATGGTGAAAAGAACATATCATAATACATGTTAGTGGCATCTTAATTATATGTTTATCATTTCCACTATGTATACGAAATGTTCTCTTTAACTTTGTTAAGGACGTTGAAAATTTCAAAAGATAAGAAATTTTGTGTTAAAGAAGCATAATGTTGGATGCCATGCACATTTCCTTGTGACACTTGGATACCTTATATTAACTCTAGAAGCCACCTCTTGCACAATAGAAGCCACCTGTATTCTCTCTACTTTCTAGTTTACACTATTTGTTCACTTCATAATATGAGAACACGAACCACACACTGTTGCCTTAATTACTCTTCCTAAGTTAAGTTTTCTTCAGAATCTGAGGTCAAGTTCTTGTGTATGGTAGAGAGAAGAAGAGAGTTTTACCTTCCTTGCAGCAGTTGATAATTTTTCCTCAGGTATAGAATTAAGTTTGAAGAGAGAAAATTAAATTTTATATATATATATATATATATATATATATATATATATATATATCATCAACTTGTTTACCATCCTTGTTGCCTACAGAACTGCCAATTGGGCTCAGAATATGAAATATGAGCAGTCGTCACCCGAAATTAACCCCCCGAGGAGGATGAGAGCTGTGTCCCTACCAACTGTGAATTATGTACTCCCCTCCCTTGAGACCTATAAATAGAGGCTCGAGCTGCACCTCTGCCTTGCCCAACACAAACTACTTAGTAGCACCTCTGCCTTTCACCTTTTCAGAGCAGAAAGTAATGGCAAGGCTATCAGACCCGCTGGTGGTAGGTCGGGTGATCGGGGAAGTGATCGACACATTCAACCCGACTATGAAGATGATTGTGACCTACAACTGCAACAAGCTGGTTTGCAATGGCCATGAGTTGTACCCCTCTGCAGTGGTGAGCAAGCCCAGGGTGGAGGTCCAAGGAGGTGACATGAGATCCTTCTTCACGCTGGTATTGACCCTCATCTGACCAGTCGCTTCCATCTCAATCCATCCATCTCTTTTTCGTCGCAAACGATTGGCTAATTAATGGCCGTGGCATTTATATGACAGGTTATGACAGACCCAGATGTGCCGGGGCCGAGTGATCCGTACCTGAGGGAGCATGTCCACTGGTAATTAATGAGTGTGATTTATAATTGATCAGCACATTAGTGATTATTGGATGCAAGTGAATCTCGGAAAGATATGGACACAATCTTGGAGACAGTGATGTGGCTTTTATAGTGACTGACCATTTGCCTTTGTTTCATGAATTCTGGACGGAATGTAATGCAGGATCGTGACTGACATTCCTGGCACGACCGATGCTTCTTTTGGTGGGACAATGCCCGCTCCACTCTGCGTCACTCGTATTTTTCGATAGAGATTATTTTCGATGATGATGTCTCTGTTGTCGTTTAACGAATTAATGTGGCAGGGAAGGAGGTGCTGAGCTACGAGAGCCCTCGTCCGAGCATCGGAATCCACCGATTCATCTTCGTGCTCTTCCAGCAGAAGCGGCGGCAGTCGGTGGCGGCGGCGCCGGCGACGAGAGACCGTTTCAGCACTCGGCGGTTCGCGGAGGACAACGACCTGGGGCTCCCGGTGGCGGCCGTCTACTTCAACGGGCAGCGGGAGACGGCAGCGAGGCGGCGCTGACGGGATGCGCGCGCGCACGCGAGATGCAGCGCAGTGTAGTGTGGGAGCTGTGCGTCCGTGTCATTGGGCATTAGATTTACTAGCAAAGTCAGGTGTCTTTGTCTGCCAAATAAGTGAAGCTATTGCTTTATAGATGTGGTGTTGGAATTGGAGTGAGATCGAGCAGCATGTAATGTGTCGAGTGTTTGCGTGTGGGTCTATTGGAGGGTTCGCCTGGTCGCCTTACGTGTCGACAAGGGCAGGCAAAGCGTAGACGCCCACTTGGGATGTCTCGATCGCTTTGCCAACGTTTTTCTTTCCCTTTAAATTTGATTGGAGCATGTTCATGGTCATGGTCATGGTCATGGAACTACTGAATGGTTAGTTTGCAGCAATATTTGCATGCGCCGCCTTGGCTGTCGTGCATGTCAACTCACCGGTCCATCTTTCTTTGGCTGCCAAATTTTGGCCACATCCAGCCACTCCACCACTCACAGGTGGACTGTACATGTTGGACCATGTGTCGTACGTGCTGTGGTGGATCAAACCTTGACTAGTAGTTCTTAAGTTTATTCTATTCCATGTCCAAAGTTAATAATCATATGAGATTTATCTATTGACCTAAAAATGATTCATGAAGATACTAGGGACGAACGAATGAACTTTTGCTATCATGTGTGGTGCCGAGTAGGAGTTGGCCTAGCATTTCGTCCGCATCTTAGTCCCCTAGATCACCCAATATCCCAATCAATAATGGGAGTTGTGATATTCATCTAGAATTTTCATCTAGAAAATTCATCTAGATAGATACATAAATGATGGGACCCACCATTTCACTTTTTGTGGGCCCATCATTTATGTGTCTATCTAGATGAATTTTCTAGATGAAAATTCTAGATGAATATCATTTATGGCATTCTCGTCGTCTACCATCAAGAAACCGGCCGCACGAAGATGGTCTGCTCGATCGCCTACAATTATTAATTTAATTTCCCAGCATATTTTGGCCAACGTACTGCTCGTGTAGCAATTGACTTATTTCATATATAAGTCGAAACTATCCACGAATTAATTAGACATAACACCATAGGTGATAATTATATTAATTAATGATTCTAGCTAAACCATGCATGCAGAACAAAAGCCATCGATCCCTCAAGAAAGGGATCGCGTCCTCGCAAGCAGTCCATGCAACAAAAAGATTTAATTTGTACTTGAAGCTTTAACATTAGAAACTGTCACACCATCACTTGGACCACCTATTGGCGGGAATCCAGCCAAGCATATGGGAGTGCTCCGATATCAGAAATGGTTACCTACGTCCAAGGTGCGAGCCAAATGCCATACTACAATTATAATGTAGTCTCGTAAAAAAGTTTTGTCAGCTGAGCCATCGATATATCTATATATTTTATTACTTGTCAGGATCCTCATGTTCCATTGTCTCGTCGACAAGCCCCGCGATGCTGAGCAAGAGATTGGCCCATCGGTTTATTCTTTTACCTTTGGGCCAGTGGATCACCTGTAAACTGAACCTCTATGATCTTTGTTTGAGAATAATGAACTGGAATTATGTTGCATGCCTTGATGCTTATAGTTGGCTCTGATATACCATCCTTCTTAGCCCAAGAAATAATGGCTTCCTCGTGGTGCTTGGAATTGCTTCGCCGATCGATGCCATCCTTCATCTATGCATCACCATTTTCATTTGTCAGAGCAAAGCCATCCAAGGTTCGAGTTGATATATGGATAAATTATATATCGATGATTTTCACCTTAGATTTTCGAACAGGCCAGTTACGGTCTCTGCCATTGATCCACCATATAAAAGTGTTTCGCAGATCCATTGATGATATTTTATCCAGAGGGTGGCATGCATCACCTTTGTTGAAAGATGCTTTTCCGGTTTTCTAAATCTGAGAGGATCCTGTAAAGGCATCGCCCAGCTGGCAGTGGTAGTCTGGCTTCCAGTACCCTTCCACAAACTGGAAAGTGGAAATATGTTGAGCAAATTAATATTAATTGTTATATATGCAGTTAAATTGCAGAAATGAATATTTTGCAATTGAGAAAATATGAGCCACTTAAAGTACGCCAATATACTAATTATGTGACAAAGATGATTCCTTTCCCTAATATTTTTATTAATCTATGTCTAGATTAATACGGAAAAGATAAATTATAAGTGATTATTAATATAAATGACTAAGACCTAGAAAAAGACACCCTCTGAGTTTCGGCCTTAAGACCTCGTACAACAACACTCTAAACTTCAATGATCTCACTGCTCCAAAAGTACACGTCAATGCTAACGAAGGACTTCAGTTAGATAGTGGATGCAGGCACTATTAAATCATTATCTGTGCTTGCACTTGCCTTGGCTTGATACTTTTTCGATCTAGTCGTTTTTTTCTACATATGCAAGCTTAATTTCAGATGTGCATGAGCTTATTGTCTCTATCTCAGATAGATGGAGTCTGTCAATAAATCCAGCATAAATAGTTAGTCAGGTAGATTCATATCTTCTTCATTAAACTCGAGAAGATGGTAATGCGAAGTTAAGAGTCCATGTGGCAGACCCTTAACACAATCAATGGGACGTGGTATGACATGACCCACCAGAACGTGGCAATGGGACATCCATGTAGCATCCCATCGATCAGGACACGGAGCACGTGGACACCATTTCTCAGCCAGAGGGAATGTATAAAAACAAGCTCACTCTTGTTGGCAGAGGTATGCGTATCAAATCCTTCTCCAAGCACTTCCCTTTCACCCCCATCAAAGATCTTACCTGAGCATCGAATTCGAAATAACTAAATCGGTACAATCTCTGACCTCCCATTCTAACTCTCTTCTCTTCTCTTCTCTTCTCTTTTCATTCTTTCTTTCTCTCAGGTGGCGTCGACTCCCATTAGTGGCGGGTCCTCCTTTCGATGTATGAAGACTTCATCAACTAAGAAAATGGCTCCATTCGTTGACGATCTCAGACAGACATATCAACTTTCACTACGCTTAGCACGTGGAGTCCAAAGTTTAATGGTTGATAATAAAAGCTAAATGGTGGCACTTTGGAGGTAATTCAATAAAGTGAGTGCTTCTCTTGGACTTCTTTTATTTTCATAACTCTTTCTATAAATGATTAAAAAAATTATTTGATAAAATAAGTAAGTTACACTAAATTGAGTTGAAAATAATATTTTACTTCTAGTATCGATGAAAAGCAATAGTTAGCATGTGTCTCATGCTAATGGTGCAGTCAAATTAGCATGAAAATAAAAAATTTATACTAAAATTTAGGTGATTTTTTTTATAAAAATAACTTTGAAATATGTAAAAGCCATATTTTGTCTAAAAAAAAAAAGAAAGAAGTTAACTTTGTAAAGTCAATTATATGATTTTTAAATAAAACTTTTGAGAGGAATGTATCACCTAATTTGTTTAATAACAAAGATATAGGAGAAAAAAAATAATTTTTCATATCTAACTAAAGACAACCTCCTTGCAATTTGCATGGTGGTTGATTTTCTAAAATATAAAATGATGAAGGTGATATAAAACTAATTAAACATCTACTATGAATGAGAATATATATATAACAAAATTTTACAAAACATCTAATTATCTACAACCAACATCTAATGGCAGCAAGTCATCTCATCTAAGTTATACAGTTCTCCAAACAAAAGGCTAGCTAAAGATTTAGTTTTGTTAAAGTTGGTGAAATAAATACATAGCTTATAGCATTCTATACTAAGAGACAGTTCGGACTACATTATAGTAATATAAGGGGTTGACCAAATTCTTAGTAGTTGATGGAAAAATCCAAAAAAAGTTGAGGACAAATAAAAGCTTGGCAATTGTTGGATAAGATCAAGAGTTCTTGGCAAGTTGTTTACAAAGTTAAAGTTGACCAGGAGTTTGATAGATTGCCAAAGTTAGAAGGTTTATGCCTCGATGGGCTTGAGTTGTATTGATGGATGACTTGTCATGGTCAAGTTGAAGTAGTGTCAGTGTGGTGGCTTTGAGGCTACGAATGAGATGGGCTCGTGGAAAAAAGCACAAAAGCATTTGAAGACCTAAAGGTGGAGCCTTTAGATAGGCAAATAATGACATGAAATTAAGACCTTCAGACAAAAAAAGACAAGTTGTGTGAGATTATGAGAGACTATAATCTTGAGGTTCACATTATGGAAACATGTGATGATCGATTGACTTGTAGAAGCCTTTGATTAAGGTTGGTGGTTCCTTATCATAATTGATCTAGGAGTTTTGTATAGGCTTACGAGACCATAATCCAAGTGAAGCCAAATCGTATAGAGAAGATTTAGTTGATTAAAAGTTACCTTAATTGATTGGAGGGCTAAGTCGATTGAGCAATCAATTAAAAGCACTTTCCTTAAAGAACAAAATATTTTTATTTAAACTCAAATTAACTAAATTGAGATTAGGGTAGCTTATTGGAAGCTTGTTCATTTGACTAGCCGATTGACCATTGACTATATAATGACTAGATTTTGAATTCTATTTGTTTGGAAAGGATTGGAGTCAATTAGAGGTGTTTGAAATGGCATCATAGGAGCCTTATTTATTTAAGCCTTAAATGTACATTTGCTCAATAGTGGTGGATGAAAAAGTTTGTGATACTTGTGCCACAAAAGAGCAAGTTAGATGACTTTCAAAGGTTATATGAATCAATCAAGCAAATGCTTATTCTACAAGCCATTTTGGTAACTCTTCTTAGTAATCAGCTTATGGTAAGAGAAGATTTCTCTAGGAGGTTTCTCTATCTCTTGGAAGAGAGATTTTATAGTGGAATTTTGACGAATGGCTCATCTAACGAGTCAATAAACCATGGAGTATGACAAGGTTATTTGAATCATATCAAATCTCTTGTTAGCGTTGATATTTAGTTTATTTTCATTGTATTCTGTTTTCTAACTTTAAAAAGTTTTTTGCACTAAGTTTTATCTTAGCCTTGGATTTTTTTAAAAGATTAGTTAGATTTTTTTTTTGTTTTCAGCCCTCCCCCATCATGTTATCTAATCCAACTATTCCCACATAAATGACAATGAAAGATCACATATCATGGGAACACTTATAGGTCTTGATATCAATCTAATGCAGGATCGATCTAAGAAGATTTCCTTTAAAATAGAAGATTTCATAAATTTTTAAGGGTCATAACTTTTGATTTGGACATCAGAACGAGATATTGTTTGGCTTGAAGAGAAGTTGGTTCGGAGACCTAAATTTATAATAGGATGGAACTATAATCGTCAAATTTTGGATCCTAAAAATATCATTTAGGGTCTTTTCAGAGACTCCAAACATCTATTTTATTTTTTTTAATTTTAAATTTTAAATTTTTATTTTTTTATATTTAGGGTATTTTTGGTAGTTTTGCCAAATATAAGTAAGGGTTTATTTATATAAGTGTTTATTTAGTTGTTTGAGGAATTATCCTCTATAATTGAATAAATTTTTTTTAATAAAACCTAGAGAACAACAAATTTTGTTTTTCTCGATTTCTCTTCCAATTCTCTCTACAAATCTTCCTTCTCTTCAATATCAGCAGAATAATCACTCTCCAATCCAATGTCACAATCCTAATGAACTTCACTGTACTAGCCCAATCGAGGACTGCAAGTAAAGAAAACTAAGTTGTAATAGCCAAATGCAATCTTTGCAGCGAATGTTAGAGCCTTAGATTTTTAGCATCCTTTTGTCCTTCAAGTGCTATAGTTTAGTTATAACAAGTGTCTTCATGTGTTAAAAGACAACTTAGCTTCTTCGTGTAAGGCACGATTCGTTCGCCTCCAGTGGCCCTGTCAATCTTTCCATTGACTAACACGGAGGAGGTAAAACATAAGTGACTACTAATCATTAGTGCAAGTGGCCAATGTACAAGGGAGGGGATGCTCAGACATACCGAGTTTCGACTCCAAGACCTTATATAGTAATACTCCATACCTTAATCACAACATCGCTAAGAGGAGACGTAACAAGTGTCTGATATAGTTGTAGGAGCTCTTTGTTTAGTTGAAGCATGCACATTCATTTTGGCTGCTTTGCTTTCATTTTGGTTAAAAACAGAAAGAGAGAGAAGCAAATATTGCTTCGATATAGCTATAGCAGGTTCCTTCTTATAGTTATAGTCGGAGTTGTCATTTTGGACAAATGGCTTTACTTTGGCAAATGGACAAAAGGCGAGTGCCTTTATTTAGTTACTTGCGTGCCTTCATTTTGTTGTAATAGGTGCCTTTATTATGGGGGAAAAAATGTTAGTGTTTTCATTTAGTGGTAATAAGTGTGGGTGTAATCAGCCTCTAAAATTTTGATATTTGATAATATACCTGTGTCTAGTTAAGATTGTACAAGAGTTGATTCAAACATATCAGATGTTTGAAAGTGAGTAAGTAAGAAGTCCAAGCAAGCCGATGGTGACTTGATTAACCATGTGCTTAGCAGTCAAGAAGAAGTCATGTCAAGATTGACCAGATGACTAGTAATGTGCGTAGATTATGCATTTTCTTAGGTATTATTTATCGCACATCTACTTGTATTTCATAAGCATGATTTATACTTATCGCATCCTATTTCATAATTATATCATATTTTTACTCTTTTGGTTCGAAGATCTACTTTTTTTATATTTTGATTAATAGGATGCATTTTTAGAACAGAAGCAGAGTAAATCAGACATTGGAGTGAGCTTGGAGAAAAAGCAGCACACAGTCGTACCTCACAAGCACAATCATGTCTCCCTGAGTTGTGTCTCCATTCTTGCAGTAGATTCCATGGTCCGACCATGCCCAAGCTAAGAGGCACAGTCGTGCCTCTCCTATAGCAGGAATTATGCCACGACCATGCCTTGATCGTGCCTTACACCTTCCAAAGAAGCAGAGAGCAGTAACTTTCATGCCATGGTCATGCCTTCATTACACAAACTCCTATGCCAAGGCTATGTCTTTTCACGAGTGGCTCTTATGCCACGGTCATGCCCTATTTCCAACACATATTATGCCACGGTCGTGCCCCATAGGCACGGGCATATGGCATGAAATAGGAGTCGTGTGCCCTATTATAACAGGGAGTAAGATCCACTTTTGAAGAGGAGGAAGGGTTTCCCTTCACGGCTACCCTCAAGGTCCATTTCCGAGGAGCTTTACACAATCCATCCATAATTCAAAGCAGATTTCATTAATCCATTCACCATCCAAGCAAGGAGTTCATCCCAAGACTCTAGTTACATCTTTCTAAACATTTTTCCTCTCTATTCCCCGTTTGGATTATAAGAATGTTTTTCTTAATATCTTTGTGTTGTAATTTCCTTGCTATGGAATAAATCTTCTAGATCTTAGGATGTAAGGGAGTATTCATGATATGATGTTAATCCATCTATAATGCAATTACAAGTATTGGAATTAACAACAATGTTTACCGACAACAAAGGATTAGCAGTTGTTTGTTGATTATCAGAGCAGCGTTTGAAAGTCGTCGAATCGTCTTGGAGCAGCGCACAAGAGAGTAGAAGTTGTTCAGTTTCGATGATTCAAGGTGCTGGTCGAGGCTTGTTACGAACCGCAAGTGTACGGTTTCGTTATTAGTAATAAAAGAATATCAAATCCATAGGAACTGTTGATTAAACACTAGTTAACTTTGCACGATGAATTATATGGACAAATGTAAGATTGGTGGAAAGAGAGTAAGAGAAAGAGAAGAGGGAAGAGAGAGAATGGATCTTGAGAGGGGTTGAGCTAAGAGGATGGAGGATGATAGATTCTAAGATTTCGATTTCTTTGTAATGCTAGGCGATGTTACATAGATTGCTTAGTTCCTATCCTCTATGTTTATGCTCTTGTAGGAAGTTATATGCATTACTGACTCTCACCTGCAGTGGATAAGCCGACATGATCTCCTACTCCATGTATTATGCTACTAAATGGAAGTGATTCCTATGAAGTCCATTAACGGGGCAGCCTTGTCACGACGCCCCTCGGTCATACAACATAGAAGCACACTAACACACAATAACATAGAAATAGAAATAGTGATTATGCCTGATTCCCTACTTCCTTGTGGAGATTTGCTTCCCCTTTCAAGGTGATATCCTAGACGTCCGTTAGCGGGGCAACCCTGTCGCGACACCCCTCGATCATACGATCTAGGGCATTTTCCCTATTAGATTAACAATTCTACACAACCATTTGATAAAATATGCAAAAGATATATATGTAAACTTCACACACACACACTTCATCAAACATTAACAAGACATTAACAAGTCATTGAATAGAAATATGACAAATCTACATAGTTTTACATCTCTATCAAATCACAAATACTTCCTACATCCTAGATCTGGAGATCTACTCCATTGCAAAGGAAAGAACACCCCCAAAACATAAAGTAAAGTATAGTTACAACCCTAGATGTGAGAAGAAGGGGAAGAAAAGATACTTGTCGATATTTCCAATGTCTTGGGGATGCCTCCTTGCTTTGGAGATGGACGAATCTTCAAGGGATAGAGGTGAATGAAGCTCTAGGATTTCCCCCTAAGGGGAGAACTCTTCCCCAAGGAGAGGGGCGAAGTCCCAAACCCAAGATGAGTCAAAGAATGAGGATCTTGATCCTTTTATACCTCATCCAAACTGCCCAGGAAAATCAGGATTACAGGGATTAGGTAAAACGAGTTTTTCACCCATTAAAAAAGATTTTCTCATGATTCACCCTGAACCAAAGTTGTATCTCTTGAAATTATCTTCAATTTGACACTTGGATCGAGCCTTGGCTCCAACTGAGACGAAAGTTATGGCTGTTTAAAGTTTGGTCTGTAGTTTGGGCGGAGGTCCAGATGAACCCACAGTTGGGAGGCACGACCGTGCCACGGGTAGACAATGCTATCTCTCTGTTGAATCTGAAGAAAATTGTAGACCTTGAAGTTAGCTACATTTCAGTATAAAGAACAACCAAAAACTCCAACCGAGCACAAAGTTATGGCTGTTTTACGAGCAGTCTGCAATCTGTCTAGAATTCAGCACAGCTCTGTTTTGGCGTGGCACGACTCCATGTTCTTCATCACACGACCGTGTGGAATCCACACAGCCTCACCCGACTTCCTCACGAGTTGAGTCACACGGCCGTGTGACTTACATGGCTGCAGCCTTCTTCTTTTCTGCCAAAGTCACACGGCTGTGTGGATTCACACGGTCATGCCCTTCCTCGCCTTTGGAAAGTTGACACCGCCATGTGGGTCACACGGCCGTGATCTTCTCTGTCTCTGGAACATTAACACGGTCGTGCCATTTGGCACGGCCGTGTGATGCCTGGCCACGGGGAAGTTGGCACGCCCGTGTGGCTCACACGACTGTGGCTTGATTTGCCTCTGATGGGGGAGCACGACCGTGTGGGTCACACGACCTTGGCTTGATTTCTTCCAAAGTTGTTCTCGTGTGTATTTTTGTTCCATTTTCGCTCCAAATTGTGTCATATCAATAAAAACAAGCAAATAGCATATCTCTAAACAAAATATAATGGAAGTATGACATTATAAAGAAATAGGGTGCAATAAACATACATTATGCTAATAAAATACAAGTAGATGTGCGTCCAAACATGCATAAAAGTATATATAATCTACGCACATCACACCCCCAGATTTAAACCTTTGCTTGACCTCAAGCAAAAACTGCATCTAAATTCATGTGGTTAAATAGTGCATCATAATCTCTAGCAAGTCAATCTAATCCTATCAAATGATTTCATTGGTGAGCAAGATACAAAAGTAGTTTGAGTATGACCTAAGTAGTAGTCCTCCGTGCTAAGTGCAATGGTGGTCTATGTTTATGAAGTTTTAATTCCTAAGCCTAGTCAAGTTGTCATAAAACTGTGTTCCTTATGCTTTTGGCAATAGACACTTACCTACCACACGCTTGGACATCCTTCTCAATCTGCCCAAGGTCTCAAAGGCATACTCGATATCAAGAGAAACATAGCAGTTATTTCCCCAGTAACTTAACTCGGTCTCAAAGGGGTAACTTACTAGTTTCCACCCATGACAACTATTTTTTATATCCGTTATTTATTTATTTATTTATTTTTCATCATTTCATTTTTTTAAGTGATTGCAAGATGCAACACTGGTACACAAATACACATAAATGTAAATGTTGGGATATTTAAATTTTTCCAAATGAGCTTACATGATTCGAGCTTCATCTAGTAACTAAAATGTAGTTTGAGAAGTCACCATAGAAACACTAGTACTAATTAAGTTTTATGAATCATGACTATTTTCAGAGTTATCTACCATCAAAACTAGGTAAGGTGTAAGAGGTCCTAAAACAAAGTCAATATTTAAACTCTTACAGTAAAACCATTACTCACTTCATGCTATCATAGATAGAAAAAGATAGATCACCAAACATAATAACACCATAAGTAACCAATAAACCACATGGAATCTAGAATAAACGTGTTAGTATTTTGCAATAAGGAACAAGCAATCATGATATGATGAATGATGCAACTAGCAAAAAAAATTTTATTATTCAAAAAGAAATAAGAAAAAACTAAACTAAACCAAATGCACCTCCCCAGACTTAAACTTTTCATTGTTCCAATGAAAACTAAAAACAATGTGGAGGAGATTTAAAGTAAGAGAAGTTACCAAATAATGCGTGTCAAATGCCCATATCATGAACTTCTCCATTATGTAATTTCCCTCCTCCTAATCTTTGAGTCCTATAAAAGAAGATAGACAACAAAAATTAAGTAGAGAATACAAGTTTATTATATAAAGAAAGAAATAAAACTAGAAAGAACTAAATACATAAATGAAAACAAGGAAAATGAACTTGGGTTGCCTCCCAAGAAACACTTGTTTAAGGTCATTATCTTGACCCCTTTTTAGGCTCATCGAAATCACGATCTTGCCTGAGTGAGAAACTTCCGGACTTTTCTTCCAATTGGCCAAGTTATTATGAAGAGAGTTGTCATTATAAGAACAATGTAGTGTATCACCGCTCTCTTCATCTTCGTCTCCTTAAAAGTCCTTTCCGGCGGTCGGAGACAATTCAGATTGAGTTTCCAATTATCAACCTCGTGAAACCCTGCACACCCAAAAGAAAAACATACCTCCCACATACATGTTAAATAAGTAAGAACTAGAATCATATCAAGTTTAGTTAAGCAGTTATAAGAAATGGAATCACATTCAACAAAGTCAATCATAGGTACCTCTATAAAATTTTCTAAATGATCGCTAAGAATACTAACCTTGTAGTGTTGAGAAGTACCTAAAAGTTATAAACAAATGGATGTGACTTCTTCAGAATTTTGTAGTGGTTCTAACTCTGGTTCAAGTGGTGGTGCCTCTAAAAGTAGTGATTCTTGGGGCTTTACTTTCATTTCACAAGTTCCTACAAATTTATCATCAACCAATTCCATTCATACAAATTCTATAGTATCAATCGGTTGTGTGATCAAAAGAGGTGATTCTTGGGACGTTTCCTCCATAGTACATGCTCCTACACTTTTATCCACCACATCATCATCATAAGTAGTGGAGAGTCCACTAACATCAATATCATCAATAGAAAGATCAACAACTTTATTAGAAATTTGTAGTAATGTTCGTAAAGCTAGGATCCCCCATTGCACCATTAGCTCTTCATAATCTTGTGTTGTGGTCTTCATCTGACTTGGAATAGGAATATTTGGGTTTTGAGAGTCCTCCAAGTCAATCGGCTCATCTGATTGTGAATGATGTGTGGTCTGTCCAATGAAAAATCATATTGAAATTCTGACGAACTCTGATACACATGGGAAGAATGCTCAACATTTTGTATGTATTTGTAGTCCAAATTTTGATGATTTATCCTAAATTGATTGTAATGTTGAGGCGGATCAGAGATTTGCTGCTGGAATAATGACTGCTCACTCTGCTCTGGAATTAGTTAGGGTTGAAAGTTCTGAATTTGATGATCTCCCCAATCATAGCTATAAGTATCAGGAATTGCTCATATGTATCTTGATGTTGAGGTTGAACCAAATACTGAAGTTCCAGAGTATTAGTAGATTTTTGGAAGAAGTGACAAATAGCACCTGGATGAGATGTGCTACCACACACTGTACAAAGGAACTCAAATTCATCATCTTTTGAGTCGTGATTTTTATAGATGAGAGATCTTGCTCTTGCATTCATGGGTGTGAAAAATTCTCTTAAAGGTCTGCTTGACATGTTGTGCTTAAGATATCTAAAAAAAATTATAAGGAAAACTAAAAATACAGAATTAAAGACAAGAAAGAAAATACATAATAAAAATTAGAAAGAAAATTAAAAAAATGTCTAGAGTAACACATATGTTAATCAACTAATGTTAATCGAAAACAATCCCCGACAACGACACCAAAAACTTATTACGAATCGCAAGTGCATGATTTCGTTGTCAGTAATAAAAGAATATCGAATCCACATGGACTGTTGATTAAGCACTAGTTAACTTCGCACGGCGAATTATCTAGACAAATGTAAAATTGGTGGGAAAAGAGAGTAAGAGAAAGAGAAGAGGGAAGAGAGAATGGTTGAGCTAAGAGGATGGAGGATGATAGATTCTAGGATTTCGATTTCCTTGTAATACTAGGCGATGTTACATAGATTGCTTAGTTCCTATCATTTATGTTCATGCTCTTGTAGGAAGTTAGATGCATTACTGACTCTCCCCTACAGTGGATAAGTCGGCATGATCTCCTACTCCATGTACTATGCTACTAAATGGAAGTGATTCCTATGAAATCCGTTAGCGGGGCAGTCCTGTCATGACGTCCCTCGGTCATACAACATAGAAACACACTAACACACAATAACATAGAAATAGAAATAGTGATTATGCACGATCCCCTACTTCCTTATGGAGATTTGCTTCCCCTTTCAAGGTGATACCCTGGACGTCCGTTAGCGGGGCAGCCCTGTCATGACGCCCCTCGGTCATACGATTTAGGGTATTCCTCCTACGGGATTAACAATTCTACACAACCATTTGATAAAATATGCAAAAGATATATATGTAAGCTTCACACACACACACTTCATCAAAAATGAATAAGGCATTAACAAGTCATTGAATAGAAACATGACAAATCTACATAGTTTTATATCTCCATCACATCACAAATACTTTCTACATCCTAGATATGGAGATCTACTCTATTGCAAAGGAAAAATAACCCCAAAACATAAAGTAAAGCATACTCACAACCTTAGATGTGAGAAGAAGGGGAAGAAGAGATGCTTGCCGATATTTCCGAAAAAATTTCGGCAACATCTCCCCTGTACGATTGACAATCTGAAACTTAATACAATGCCCTCAGGGCCACATATACCTCGACCAACACGGCCGGAACAATAACAATAAATAATAATGCAAACACCCACGCAGTTTAATAGTAAAACTAATCTAAAGCAATGATAAGGAGAAACCATCTCAAAAATCCTACTCAACTACACCCATAAATCTCAAATCACAATATCCTACTCAACTACACCCATAAAACTCAAATCACGACGCGATAAAAAAATCAACTCACCTCTTCTGTCGTCTAGGCAGGCATGTAGTAGAACAAATCCAATAAAACCCATTAACAAATAAAACAAAACCATACTATATCCATAGAAATAAAACTAGTACAAGTCTAGATAGTACAATAAAGAAAACCAAACAAATATCCTCATGAACTGTAGGGGGACTAGTGACTAGAACTCTCCGGACAGCCTCAACCTGAAATAGTAATAACCACGGGGTGAGTCAACTCCTCAGCGAGTAAATACTAACATGCATAGTAAGAAATATAACAAATAGCACTAATCATGCGTACAATCTATTGATATAAGAAGTGTAAATGCAACTGAAATAAATAGGAGAACAACTGTACTACCCAGGACCTAGTGTATGGATAATAAATCTAGAGGTGTAGGAATCCTGTATGCATGTCAAACAAATACATCCATCCAATATGCAGTATACAAGTGCAGCAAGCACAAGCAATAAATGCATAAATGCGTATGATGCCAATGACATGTCCTGGTCACCCCTACTACCAGTCAACCATCTCACACACGATGGTGAGACCGAGTGGGTAGGGTTGTGACAACCGTGCACTCTGTCATCACTGCTCCTGAGTGACCGAGTGGACGGGATGCTGTCGGAGTATACCTATCCTCCTATCCCAAATTATAAGTTGGAGAGCACAATGGTCTCATCTCCCTGAGCTAGTTCAGAGGAGGGATCCCTGCCGGCTACCACGCTGCGTCACACTACCCATGAGCGGATCAACAGAGCCAAATAAAGCAAAACTGTCTGTCAGCTACCACGTGTTGGGTTTTTCGGGCCGCGAAAATCATTTTTTCGCGTCGCGGAAACCCCGAATCACCCTAGCCAACGGATCTCGTGCGAAGAAAAGATTTCAAAACAAAATTACGAGTACGAGTTTCTACTTATATCTACTCCTAGATCTACATGAAACGAGTTATACCTTTGAAGCGAAACCCTTCGCGTTCCCGCTCGTCCAAACGGTGCCGGATCTCAAAAGTATCAAGATAGATACTCCTCTAGAAGTATCCACACGAACACGTAGGTGGAGAAAACCACACAAAAAGGTGTGCTAGCACCTATGTGTGGTTCGGCTAAGTTGAGGAGGAGAGGGAGAGGGAGAGGGAGAGAGCTCCAAGAGGAAGAAGAAGGAATAATGCACTTAAATGAGGAAAATCAATTTCATCCCCATTCAAAAGTGGCCGGCCATATTCAAAGTGTAACTCCCAAAAATTACATTAAGTGCAATTAATGTGAAACTATTAAAGAAAATGACTTTGTAACTTCCATGAGGTGGCACCCATGATGATGTGGAGTAACATCATTGGTCCACATTAATGCCAACTCACAAATGAGATGGCATAAAGTCAAGTCAAACTTGACTTTTAATCTTCCTCTCAAGTCAAGTCAAACTTGACCAAATCTCTTCCATGGTTGATCTAATCTAACCATTTGATTCAAGCCAACTTAATATAATGAATCTAATTCATTAAATTAAGTTAATTTAATGAGTCATAATCTAAATTAGACTCATTGAATACATGAATCCACTTGAGTCCAACTCAAGTTAGCCCAATTAGGATTACTCTTAATCCAATTTGATTCATCAAATGAATCTAATTCTCTTGGTTCATCATATGAACCTAATCTCCATCTAATTGTCCTTAGTGTGTGACCCTATAGGTTCTTGTAACGTTGGCAATGCCCTAAACCCATTTAGGACCATAAGTAATGAGCGGTATCTAGCAACACATCATTACTACCCAAGTTACAAGAATGTTGAGATCCAACATCACCTTGTGACTACTAATTGTGACTCCTCACAATATATGACAAGTGTCCTTCTATCCTAGACATCTAGATTGGTCAATGTGAGGCATAGACTGTGTCATCCTCTGACCAATCTAAATCTTGAAGTCCATGTAGACTCACTAAATCAAATGAGCTCAATATCCTATATTGACTCATTTGGACATGGTCATGCACTTCGTGGTCTCACTCTATCAAGAATACCGATGTCTCTCCCGTCATATAGGAAGGATAGATCCCATCTACATCACTCACGTCCCTCTGCATAATTTGTTATATACCTAGTAATCGCCTTTATAGTCCACTCAGTTACGGGTGACGTTTGGCGAAACCAAAATACATAACTCCTTATGTAAGGATCTATGGTGACTTCAGGTCTAAGGAATAGTAGTCATACTAATAGCCACATGAGAAAGTATATGACACTCATATAACGATCCATAATACTTTCTCATGGCGGGTCATTCAGTATACATTCTCTAATCTATACGCATGTGTCAACTTGATATCTCTATATCCATAACTTGTGAGATCAAGTCATCGAACTGACCTACATGCTAGTCTTATTGCATTAACATTGTCCCTGAATGTTAATACTCGACTAGGAATGATTAAGAGTAGTGTTCCCTATATCATCTCACTATCGATTCAACCAATCGATTGATATAGGTAAGAACCTTCTACTCAAGGACGTTATTATACGTAGTTTATTTGGCACCAATACAAGTAAGTATAATAACCAAACAAATGCCTTTATTAATATAAAAATATGATACAATAAGTCCATAATACAATCATCAAATGATTAGCTCTAGGGCTCTAGCTAACAATCTCCCACTAGCACTAGTGCCAATCAGTGTAGGCTCTAAGCCTAAATGACCTAGTGTGACCATCATGCTTCCTCTGTGCCAAAGCCTTGGTCAAGGGATCTACGATGTTAGCCTCTGTAGGTACTCTGCAAATCTTCACATCTCCTCTCTCGATGATCTCTCGAATGAGATGGAAGCGCCGTAGTATGTGTTTGGTCCGCTGGTGTGAGCGAGGTTCCTTCGCCTGTGCTATAGCTCCATTGTTGTCACAATAGAGCTCAATGGGGTCAGCAATGCTAGGAACCACCCCAAGTTCAGTGATGAACTTGCGGATCCAAACTGCCTCCTTTGCTACCTCTGATGTAGCAATGTACTCGGCTTCTGTTGTAGAATCAGCTATTGTATCCTGCTTCGAACTCTTCCAGCTAACAACACCACCATTAATGCAAAGTACGAACCCCGACTGCGATCTATAGTCATCCTGGTCGGTCTGGAAGCTAGCATCACTGTAACCCTTTACAGCTAGCTCATCATCGCCTCCATATATCAAAAAATATTCTTTAGTCCTTCTTAAGTACTTAAGAATATTCTTGACCGCTATCCAGTGACTTTCACCTGGATTTGACTGGTATCTGCTCATCATGCTCAAAGCATACGAGACATCAGGTCGAGTACATAGCATGACGTACATGATCGATCCTATGGCTGAGGCATAAGGGATCTGATCCATGCGGTCTCTCTCCTCTCTAGAAGAGGGACCTTGAGTCTTCGAAAGACTCACGCCATGTGACATCGGCAGAAATCCCTTCTTGGAGTTCTACATGGCAAACCGAAGGAGTACCTTGTCAATGTATGTACTTTGACTTAGGCCAAGCAATCTCTTAGATCTATCTCTATAGATCTGTATCCCTAGAATGCGGGATGCCTCACCTAAGTCCTTCATTGAGAAGCAACTCCCTAACCAAGTCTTGACAGACTGAAGCATAGGGATGTCCTTCCCAATGAGTAGTATGTCATCCACATACAATATGAGGAAGACAACTATGTCCCCTACAACCTTCTTGTAGACACAAGGCTCATCTTCGTTCTTGATGAAACCAAACTATTTGATTGCATCATCAAATCGAAGATTCCAGTTCCGAGAAGCTTGCTTTAGTCCATAAATGGACCTATGCAGCTTGCATACTCTGCTAGTATGCTGTGGATCTACAAAACCCTCAGGTTGTGTCATGTACACATCCTCAAGCAGGTTTCCATTCAGAAACGCGATTTTGACATCCATATGCCATATCTCATAGTCATGGTAGGCTGCAATAGCAAGCATGATCCGAATGGACTTAAACATCGCTACTGGAGAAAAAGTTTCATCATAGTCAATACCATGAATCTGCTTGGAACCTTTAGCTACCAAGTGACCCTTATAGATAAGTCCATCCATGTCAGTCTTTCTCTTAAAGACCCACTTACACCCAATGGGTTTTACCCCTTCAGGTGGATCAACCAAAGTCCATATTTGGTTGGTGTACATGGATTCCATTTCGGATCTCATGGCCTCTAGCCATTTCTCTGAATCTAGTCTCATCACAGCTTCCTGATAGGTGGTAGACTCATCCTCTATGAGCATAACGTCATCATGGTCAGACAAGAGAAATGAGTATCTCTCAGGCTGACGACGTACCCTATCAGACCTGCGAAGAGGTATGTCTACTTGAACTGGTTGTTGTTCCTCAACTCCTTGTGGAACAACATCATCCACAACACTTTGTGGTTCCAGTTCAATTTCCATCGAGGCATCAGTGCTATTGTTCGTATCTTGAACTTCTTCAAGATCGAACGCGCTCCCACTAGTCTTTCTAGAAACAAAGCCTCTTTCTAGAAAGACCCCAGTCTTTGCCACAACTACCTTGTGCTGATTGGGAATGTAGAAGTAATATCTCTTAGTTTCCTTGGGATATCCAATAAAATAGCACTTGTCGGATTTAGGTCCTAACTTGTCTGAGACTTGACGTCGAACATAAGCCTCACAACCCCAAATCCTCATGAAAGACACCTGGGCATCTCTCCCAGTCCATATCCTATATGGTGTCTTTATCACAGCCTTGGATGGAACTCGGTTGAGTATAGAAGCTGCCGTGTCTAGAGCATAGCCCCAAAGGTATGTCGAAAGATCTGTGTGACTCATCATAGATCGCACCATATCTAATAGGGTACGATTCCTCCTTTTGGATACATCATTCCACTGTGGTGTTCTAGGAGGAGTGAGTTGGGATAGGATCCCACACTCTGCTAGATAGTCACGAAACTCATGGCTAAGGTATTCTCCACCTCGATCGGATCGAAGTATTTTAATACTCTTGCCAAGCTAGTTCTATACTTCATTCTTAAATTCTTTGAACTTTTCAAAGGATTCAGACTTATGTGTCATCAAGTACACATAACCATATCTACTAAAGTCATCAGTAAATGTGATGAAGTATCTATAACCGCCTCTAGCAGCAACATTGAAAGAGCCACATACATCACTATGTATGAGTCCTAACAAATCAGTTGCTCTCTCGCTGTGCCCACTAAAGGGAGTCTTGGTCATCTTGCCTCGTAGGCATGACTCGCATATCTCATATGATTCAAAATCAAATGAGTCCAACAAACCATCCTTATGGAGCTGGGATAAGCGCTTGTCATTTATATGACCTAAGCGACAGTGCCAGAGGTAGGTTTGGTTCATGTCATTTGACTTGAACCTCTTGGTATTTACGTTATAGATAGAACATAGAGTCCATTTATCAGAGGTGCACTACAATAGAACATATCATTTAAATAGACGGAACAACATTTGTTCTTTATAGTAAACGAGAAATCTTTCTTGTCCAAACAAGAAACTGATATAATGTTCTTAGTTAATGCAGGCACATAACAACAATCGACTAACTCTAGTACAAGCCCAGAGGGCAGAGATAGACAGTAAGTCCCTACAGCAACAGCAGCAACCCGTGCTCCATTGCCTACTCGTAGGTCCACCTCGCCCTTTGTCAATGCCCTGCTATTTCTCAGCGCCTGCACATCAGTACAAATGTGAGAAGCACATCCAGTATCTAATACCCATGATGTAGAAATAGATAGATTGACTTCTATAACATATATACCTGAAGTGGAAGTCTCACTTCGCTTCTTCTTAAGATCCTCCAAGTATACATTGCAGTTCCTCTTCCAGTGCCCGGTCTGACCGCAGTGGAAGCAGGTAGCATCCTTGGCGACCCCTCCTTTAGGCTTCAGTGCCTTGCTTTTGCCCTTGGCTTGGGACTTTCCCTTGCCTTTGGGCTTGCCCTTGCCCTTGCCCTTATGTTTCTGAACCATCAGAACAGTGTTGGGCTTAGCCTTCTTAAGGTTTAGCTCAGCAGTTCTTAACATACTAAGTAGCTCGGGCAGTGACTTGTCAATCTCGTTCATATTGTAGTTTAGAACGAATTGACTGTAGCTATCCAGCAAGGATTGCAAGATCAGGTCAGTAGCTATCTCTTAGCCAAGAGGGAGCCCCAACCTTTGTAGGTTCTCTATGTACCCAATCATTTTGAGTACATATGGGCCTACGGGAGCCCCGTCTAACATCTTGCACTGAAATAGTGCCCTTGAGATCTCAAATCTCTCATGCCTCGCTTGTCCTTGATACAGCTGACGAAGATGTTCAACCATATCATAAGCGCCCATTAACTCGTGTTGCTTCTGAAGCTCAGAGTTCATGGTCGCGAGCATTAGACAGGACACATCTAATACGTCATCTTGATGCTTCTTGTAAGCATCTTTGTCAGCTTGCGGGGCATTGGCAGGAGGAGCCTCCGGAATGGGCTGCTTCAGAACGTACAGTTTACCTTCTTGGGTGAGAACTATTCTCAGGTTCCTGTACCAGTCCAGGAAGTTTGCTCCGTTGAACTTGTCCTTCTCGAGGATAGATCGCAGGGAGAAGGTGTTCGTGTTCGACGTCATGGCAATTCTACAATAGAAATAAATGCAGAAATAAGTATCATATTCCTAATCATTTAATTAGGCCTTTAACTAAATGATGCTCCCACTGAATTCTATAATTCATGTGGGACAAGATCCACATAATACTAACCCTTGAGTTAGCTTTGGCTAATACGCCCAAGACTTAGTATGATCGGTAGGTAACGATTACCAATTACATCTCTATGCAACTCTTGTTTATAGAATCAAAATCCGCATTTATATTAAAACTCGAGTTAGCTTTGGCTAATACGCCCGAGAGTTAATATATATGTGATTTTGACCTAACTTTCCAACCGTTGGAAGAATGTCTATAGTTATACTCGATCCAACCGAGTTAACTAGGAATACTCAATCTAATTGAGTTGTACTCACCCATGCGTTGATAGGCGGGACCAAGATTGTCCCTCCGTACCCTACCAAGATAGTATGTGTTGCTCTGCTTTGGCAAATTCAACAACTACATGCGATCGAGGTAGTAGTAGGTATCACAGCATGGTAGGCATTAGAGTTGACATGATTTAGATCTAATCTAAATGATGATGCGTATCAAATACTTGATTTAGATCTAATCTAATCGTGGGGTGCATCATGTGCACGATTTAGATCTTATCTAATCGCTAGGCACTAATTAACTACTTAATTAAACATGTATCACATACATATAAGCAATTAATTAAATTATTTTGTGATTGTGTCATGGCCCTACTACGATCTTCTCAAGCCAATGAGAAGATCGGATGGTCAACCTAAGGTCAACAGCTTCTCAAGCTTCTTCCTTTGACTACCTTGTGTTGCTCGTGCCCTCCTCGTAACTCTGTCTCGTGTGGACCTTCCACCGCTTCAAAATTACATTACAATTTTGAAACTCGAGTTACATTCGAGTCTAAATCTAATTTACAACCAGAATAAAAGGAAGGCACGACGCGCAGGTTGCGAAAAATAAAATAAATAAAAATAAGATACAGCACGCACATCACATAACGGCACGCTGGCCGTATTATGAATTACAACACATTTCAAATACAATTTGGGTCATTTGGGCCATGACTATCACAAAATTAATATATAATTCAAAATTATATATTTTTCATAATTTTCTGTAATTTTTTTATAATTTTACAGATTTTATGAGTAAATTTTTCCCGGCGGTCCCGATTAGCGATTTCAGGCGCAATCGCGGAGCAAATCCCCTTGCGGGGTTAGGGGTAGTACCCCTACCCGCGATTTAACCATCGCGAGTTGCTCCTAAGCGATCCAAGAGCGCCTTAGCCCGCTTTCCCAAAAGATTTTGGGTCGAAACATTACCGTTTTGAAAAATTCTTCTCGGTAGTCGAAGCCTACAAGTGCCGAAACACTTGTGCTTCGCTTATACGAGAAAATACCCATAAAATCATAAAAATTAGGAAATTCACAGAATGTTATAGTATGCATATTTTTCACAAAAATACTAATTTAAACTCGTACTCGCTTCGTACGTGACTCTGATACCACTGTTGAGTTTTTCGGGCCGCGAAAACCGCTTTTTCGCGTCGCGGAAACCCCGAATCACCCTAGCCAACGGATCTCGTGCGAAGAAAAGATTTCAAAACAAAATTACGAGTACGAGTTTCTACTTAGATCTACTCCTAGATCTACATGAAACGAGTTATACCTTTGAAGCGAAGCCCTTCGCGTTCCCGCTCGTCCAAACAATGCCGGATCTCAAAAGTATCAAGATAGATACTCCTCTAGAAGTATCCACGCGAACACGTAGGTGGAGAAAACCACACAAAAAGGTGTGCTAGCACCTATGTGTGGTTCGGCCAAGTTGAGGAGGAGAGGGAGAGGGAGAGAGCTCCAAGAGGAAGAAGAAGTAATAATGCACTTGAATGAGGAAAATCAATTTCGTCCCCATTCAAAAGTTGTCGGCCATATTCAAAGTGTAACTCCCAAAAATTGCATTAAGTGCAATTAATGTGAAACTATTAAAGAAAATGACTTTGTAACTTCCATGAGGTGGCACCCATGATGATGTGGAGTAACATCATTGGTCCACATTAATGCCAACTCACAAATGAGATGGCATAAAGTCAAGTCAAACTTGACTTTTAATCTTCCTCTCAAGTCAAGTCAAACTTGACCAAATCTCTTCCATGGTTGATCTAATCTAACCATTTGATTCAAGCCAACTTAATATAATGAATCTAATTCATTAAATTAAGTTAATTTAATGAGTCATAATCTAAATTAGACTCATTGAATACATGAATCCACTCGAGTCCAACTCAAGTTAGCCCAATTAGGATTACTCTTAATCCAATTTGATTCATCAAATGAATCTAATTCTCTTGGTTCATCATATGAACCTAATCTCCATCTAATTGTCCTTAGTGTGTGACCCTATAGGTTCTTGTAACGTTGGCAATGCCCTAAACCCATTTAGGAGCATAAGTAATGAGCGGTATCTAGCAACACATCGTTACTACCCAAGTTACAAGAATGTTGAGATCCAACATCACCTTGTGACTACTAATTGTGACTCCTCACAATATATGACAAGTGTCCTTCTATCCTAGACATCTAGATTGGTCAATGTGAAGCATAGACGGTGTCATCCTCTGACCAATCTAAATCTTGAACTCCAAGTAGACTCACTAAATAAAATGAGCTCAATATCCTATATTGACTCATTTGGGCATGGTTATGCACTTCGTGGTCTCATTCTATCAAGAATACCGATGTCTCTCCAATCATATAGGAGGGATAGATCTCATCTACATCACTCATATCCCTCTGCATAATTTGTTATATACCCAGTAATCACCTTTATAGTCCACCCAGTTACGGGTGACGTTTGACGAAACCAAAGTACATAACTCCTTATGTAGGGATCTATGGTGACTTCAGGTCTAAGGACTAGTATGTTGGTGCAACCTTAGGTCAAGGTTGACCTGGTTGACCTGACTCGAGTTGACCTGACTCGAGTTGTGTTTTGATGTTTGACGATGTTTGACGAGAAGAGAGTTGTATTCTTGATATGGGACAAATGTTTGGGAGATTATTGGTGCAACGTAGGTCAAGGTTGACCTGGTTGACCTGATTCGGGAAAGAGTCCAAGTATGGAGACTTGGCAACGGAAAAAGTCCAAGCAGGGAACTTGGCACTGGAAAAGTCCAAGCAGGGAGCTTGGCACGCGAAAAGTCCAAGTGTGGAGACTTGGCACGGGAAAAGTCCAAGTATGGAGACTTGGCACTGGAAAAGTCCAAGTATGGAGACTTGGCACGGAGAAGTCCAAGCAGGGAGCTTGGCACGAGGGAAAGTCCTAACTGGGATGTTAGGCAGGTGGAAAGTCCTGGTGAGTGGAGCCAGGCAGTGGGAAAGTCCTAACTGGGATGTTAGGCAGTGTGGAAAGTCCTGGTGAGTGAAGCCAGGCAGTGGGAAAGTCCTAACTGGGATGTTAGGCAGTTGGAAAGTCCTGGTAAGTGAAGCCAGGCAGTGAGAAAGTCCTAACTGGGATGTTAGGCAGTGTGGAAGTCCGGGTGAGTGAAGCCGGGCAAGGGAAAATCCAGATGGATCAAGGGTGATCGGACATCTGGTGTTGAGAAGGTCAAGTAGGTCAAGGGAGTGACCGGATACTTGACACAAAGAGGAAAGTCCAAGTGGGTCGAAGGGATTGACCGGACACTTGGTAGGGAGTCTTAGCAGGTCAAGGGAGTGACCGGATGCTAAACATGATGTACCAACAGGTCAAGGTTGACCGGATGTTGGTTTGGGAGATTTGGGACTTGGTTTGGGCAAAAACCAAGCTCTGGATCGGTCACCAGACCGATCCAGTGATACGCTTGTGTATTTGATCGGTCTGGTGACCGATCAGATAACAAACAGAAGGCGGCATCGATTCGGAGCTTGCGTCGATGCGGGGACCGATCAGCGATATCTGATCGGCCGCCGATCGGTGAAGATCTTGAGGAGTGCGAGGAACCGCACTCAATAGCCACTGATCGGTCGGCGGACCGATCAGACGATCGATAGCTAGCGGAGTTCGGGAGAAAGCGCTCATCGGTCTGTGGACCGATTAGGCACACTCCTGATCGGTCTGTGGACCGATCAGGGAACTAGCCGTTGCGACGCAACGACTAGATTCCTTCGTGTTTTTCTTCGCAGGTATAAAAGACGCTATAGGGTTTCGTTGCTGCAACAGCTTCCTCCTTAGAACTTCTGTTCTTGTGCTCTAGAGCTTCTGCTCTTACCTGCCATCAGAGCTTTGCTGAGCTCCTCGTGGATTTTCGTCAGCTGCTGCTGGTGTGAAGCTGCTGCTTCATCACTCCATTCAACAAGAAAGGCAAGCAAGTGTTTCATATTGTCTTTTGCTTTCTTGTATCTGTTGTACTCCTATCTTGCTTGTGCAAGAAACATTGTGGCGAGGTTTCTCCACCCAGAAGGAGTATATTGTATTAGCCGGTTCTCCGGGGACTCATCCACCGACGGATTGGTAGGCTTCGTCCACCTTACGGACACGCCGAGGAGTAGGAGTTCATCTCCGAACCTCGTTACATCGATGTGTATTGAGGTTTGATTTCTTGTCTTCGTTTCTTGTTTTTATTTTCGCTGCGCTAACCCTAGTTTGTAGAAAGAAACGCGACGATTTGGGGCGGCTATTCACACCCCCCCTCTCTAGCCTCCGTACGAAGGATCCTAACAAGTGGTATCAGAGCAAGGTCGCTCTTCGACGGATCAACACCCGGGGGAGCACGGGCTAGAGATGGATCTCTATGGAGAAGATGTCACGATTCAACCCTTCTACGAGTCTCACGACAACTTCACATATTGGAAGGTAAGGATGATGTATTTTCTTAGGACTAATATGTCAAATTGGTTTTGTGTACAAGAAGGGTTTTCCCCTCCGATGGATGAGGAAGGAAAACCTATCAAGAAGAAGGAGTGGACGAAAGAGCAAATCCGACAATCCGAAATCAATGACGAGGTAACAAAAATTATTGAATTTGCTTTACCTAATAATGTTTTGTGCAAGATAGATAGGTACAACAATGCCAAGGAATTGTGGAACAATTTGGCAAAATTCCATGAAGAGGAGCCTAGTGAGCCAAGTAGCTCACATCATGGAGGAAGCGAATTGGGAGTTGAGGGCTACTCAACATCCAAGGAAGAAGAGGAGGAGAGCTCTTGTTCAAGATCGGAGCAAGAAGAGGCATCTACCTCCGGAAGGGATGAAGAAGAAAGCTCATCTACATCCACAACCCTAGGTAACTCAAACACTGTGATTTCAAGCAAATTACACATAATGTGTTTTGAGTGTAGGAAGTTTGGGCACTACAAGAGTAAGTGTCCAAAGAGGGTTAGAAAGACTCCACCGACACCAAAGGTCAAGGAAGTCGGAGTCCCGACATGCAAGAGCAAGAAGCACGTGGTGTGCTTCCAATGCAAGCAACGGGGACACTATAGGAGTCAATGTCCAAGGGGGAGGCAACCTCGCAAGGACAAGAGACAAAGCACGTGTATAGGGGGAGCTAAGACAAACCCTAAGGTAACATTTAAAGCTCATTCTTGCAATTCTAGTAGGATGCATGCTAGTAGTCTTATAGCCATTGTCAATAATAATAAGCATGTTAACACTAGAAATCGATACATGTGCTTAGGAGCCAAGCATGTTAGCCTAGATAAGAACAATTCTAGAAATGCTAACCCTAGAATTAACTCATCTAAGGTTAATGAAAATCTAGATAGAAATCCCAAATCATCTAGACACATGCCTAGGAATACCTCAAAGAAAAATGATAAATCAAAACTTGAGGTATTAGAGAAAGAAAACCAAGTCTTGAGGTCAAGACTTGATTCTCTAGAAAAAGCTCTTAAGGATTTGACTCTAGGGTCTAGGGGTCAAAAACCAATGTCCAAGGACAAGAAAGGTTTGGGTCACAAACCTAAGTCCCAAGTGGTCAAGCCCACTTATCATAATGTTCCATTCGATTATGGAACAAAATCTAGGGCTAGGAAGACCATCACCAAGGTCACAAGGGGAGTCACCCCTAGAGTTGATCTTGATGAGTCCCAAATGACCAAGGCTTTAAAGCCTAAGAGGGTCATTAGGAGGGTTGCTAGGGAAGTTATCCCTAGTGAATATTTAGTGAACCCAATGAGCTCAAATAGGTATTGGGTACCTAGGAGCATCTCCTCTACCCCATAGATGGGTTAGAGAGTGTCAACTCCGATTAGAAGGGTAGTTAACCCAACTTTGAGGAAATTGACACTCAAGGAGAATTTTCAAGGTTTTTGGGAATCTTTGAAAATGAAATGGAATATTTACTCCTTGGAAGAGTAAAATGTGTCATCATGAAAAATGATGGTGTTAATTTCAATTGGCACAATTTGGGTAAATCTAGAGAACTCTTGAGGAAAAATGAAACATGCCAAGATTTGAGGATAAATTTGATCTTTAAGTGGCATGAATGAATCTAGAGTTCAAGAAGTGTCAAAATTAGGATTTTGGCATATTAGGGCAATCAAGGGTTAAAGCTTAAGTATTAGCTAAGGCTAAGGATACTTAGATAGGTAATCTAGGTATGTCTTATTCATGCTAAATCTTGCCGTGATTGTTTGCCCTCACATGTCATGACATCATATTTAAGTTTGTCTTTTGAAATGTCATGATAATGCTTAGGTTAGTTTTATGTCATGTTTATTGAAGTTTCAAACTTTATGCCATGACATCATGACATTGACACATGCTTCTATTTATGATATTATTTCATGCCATGTCATCATCTCTTGCATTAATGATCAATTTAAATTGATTTAAGGATAGAAACACAATTTGATATTGAGATCAAATTGATGTTTAGAAAATGCATGAGAATCTAGCCTAAGATAACCTAAACTCATATCTCACATCAAAATTGACTTGGATGTGTTTGATACACCTTAGATGTGTGTGAGATATTAGGATCATGAGTTAGGATCAAGGTGCATAGTCTTGTACCTAGATGAGACTAATTCAAGAAATGGAGGATCATAGGGAAAGCTTGTGTACAAGTCATGTACATTTAGCCCTAAGATTATGATCCTAAATTAAAAGGTTTAAAATCATTTTGAAATTGATTTGGAAAACTTTGATGAAGTCATCTTAGTGATTGCATTCATCATTGAACATTGTGATACAAAGTTGAGTTAAACTTGAACTATTTCAAAGTTTTTGAACTTTGTATCAAGATTGAAAAATGAAAGTTATTTTCATCTAAAACTATTTTTCCATGATAGTATATGGTATGAGGAATGTATCCTCAAAATTTCACAATTTTTGAAATTTTATGGAATTTATTAGGGGTTTCTGAATTTCGGGAGAAGAAAAATCAGAAATCCCTGTGATCAGAGTCTGGATCGGTCACTGGACCGATCCAGGGAGGGCTGGATCGGTCACAGGACCGATCCAGAGTGCTGTGGATCGGTCTAGTGACCGATCCAGTGAGGTCTGATAGCGTGCCAATGTGCTGAAATTCGACTAGATGTCTGAAATTTCAGTTTTTGGGAGTTGAGTTTCAGATCTCAAAAGGATTGAAACTCTCCAAGACATTGTTGGTGCAATGGTCAAGGGGGAGTGGACCTTAGGGGGGAGTCTTAACTAATTGTCAAGGGGGAGTTGACTTTTAGGGGGAGTTTTTACTCCTTAAGACTTATGAGGATTAGTGATATGGGATTGTCACTAAGTTGAGTGTTGAGTTTAGTATCAAGGGGAAAATTAAGGGTTTCAATGAAAGGTATGAGACTTTCATTAGGAAGAAACTCTTGACCTTGATTCCCTCTTTTTGATGTGTGTCAAAAAGGGGGAGAGATGTCCCAAGGGGGAGAGTGTAGGTTTTGGAAGAATGTTCAAGGAAGAACATTGGAAAACCTAAGTTAGGTTATCAGGTTAACCTAACTTGATTTTGGATTTTTGTCAAACATCAAAAAGGGGGAGATTGTTGGTGCAACCTTAAGTCAAGGTTGACCTGGTTGACCTGACTCGAGTTGTGTTTTGATGTTTGACGATGTTTGACGAGAAGAGAGTTGTATTCTTGATATGGGACAAATGTTTGGGAGATTATTGGTGCAACGTAGGTCAAGGTTGACCTGGTTGACCTGATTCGGGAAAGAGTCCAAGTATGGAGACTTGGCAACGGAAAAAGTCCAAGCAGGGAACTTGGCACTGGAAAAGTCCAAGCAGGGAGCTTGGCACGCGAAAAGTCCAAGTGTGGAGACTTGGCATGGGAAAAGTCTAAGTATGGAGACTTGGCACTGGAAAAGTCCAAGTATGGAGACTTGGCACGGAGAAGTCCAAGCAGGGAGCTTGGCACGAGGGAAAGTCCTAACTGGGATGTTAGGCAGGTGGAAAGTCCTGGTGAGTGGAGCCAGGCAGTGGGAAAGTCCTAACTGGGATGTTAGGCAGTGTAGAAAGTCCTAGTGAGTGAAGCCAGGCAGTGGGAAAGTCCTAACTAGGATGTTAGGCAGTGTGGAAAGTCCTGGTGAGTGAAGCCAGGAAGTGGGAAAGTCCTAACTGGGATGTTAGGCAGTTGGAAAGTCCTGGTGAGTGAAGCCAGGTAGTGAGAAAGTCCTAACTGAGATGTTAGGCAGTGTGGAAGTCCGGGTGAGTGAAGCCGGGCAAGGGAAAATCCAGATGGATCAAGGGTGATCGGACATCTGGTGTTGAGAAGATCAAGTAGGTCAAGGGAGTGACCGGATACTTGACACAAAGAGGAAAGTCCAAGTAGGTCAAAGGGATTGACCGGACACTTGGTAGGGAGTCTTAGCAGGTCAAGGGAGTGACCGGATGCTAAGCATGATGTACCAACTGGTCAAGGTTGACCGGATGTTGGTTTGGGAGACTTGGGACTTGGTTTGGGCAAAAACCAAGCTCTGGATCGGTCACCAGACCGATCCAGTGATACGCTTGTGTATTTGATCGGTCTGGTGACCGATCAGATAACAAACAGAAGGCGATCAGGCACTAATCTGATCGGTCCGAGACCGATCAGATGTCGATCGTCGGTCTGCCGACCGATCAGGTGACGATCTTGAGGAGTGCGAGGAACTCGAAGCCCTGATCGGTCGCCAGACCGATCGAGCCATACCTGATCGGTCGGCAGCACCGATCGATAGCAGCGGAGTTCGAGAGCGTTGATCGATGCGTGGACCGATCAGGCACACTCTGATCGATGCGTGGACCGATCGGGGAACTAACGCAACGCCAGATTCCTTCGTGTTTTTCTTCGCGGTATAAAAGACGGCTACGTTGCTGGAGATCGCTTCCTCCTTAGAACTTCTGTTCTTGTGCTCTAGAGCTTCTTCTCGCGCTCCGAGCTTTGCTGAGCTCCCGCTGGTGAAGCTTCGCGTGAGCTTCTCCGAATTTGCTGCTGGTGTGAAGCTGCTGCTTCATCACTCCAGTCAACAAGAAAGGCAAGCAAGTGTTTCATATTGTCTTTTGCTTTCTTGTATCTGTTGTACTCCTATCTTGCTTGTGCAAGAAACATTGTGGCGAGGTTTCTCCACCCAGAAGGAGTATATTGTATTAGCCGGTTCTCCGGGGACTCATCCACCGACGGATTGGTAGGCTTCGTCCACCTTACGGACACGCCGAGGAGTAGGAGTTCATCTCCGAACCTCGTTACATCGACGTGTATTGAGGTTTGATTTCTTGTCTTCGTTTCTTGTTTTTATTTCCGCTGCGCTAACCCTAGTTTGTAGAAAGAAACGCGACGATTTGGGGCGGCTATTCACACCCCCCCTCTCTAGCCTCCGTACGAAGGATCCTAACATAGTAGTCATACTAATAGCCACATGAGAAAGTATATGACACTTATATAATGATCCATGATACTTTCTCATGGCGGGTCATTCAGTATACATTCTCTAATATATACCCATGTGTCAACTTGATATCTCTATATCCATGACTTGTGAGATCAAGTCATCGAGTTGACCTACATGCTAGTCTTATTTCTTTAACATTGTCCCTGAATGTTAATACTCGACTAGGAATGATTAAGAGTAGTGTTCCCTATATCATCTCACTATCGATTCAACCAATCGATTGATATAGGTAAGAACCTTCTACTCAAGGACGTTATTATACTTAGTTTATTTGGCACCAATATAAGTAAGTATAATAACCAAACAAATGTCTTTATTAATATAAAAATATGATACAATAAGTCCATAATACAATCATCAAATGATTGGCTCTAGGGCTCTAGCTAACACCACGCTGCATCTCCAGGCCAGCGGAGCCTAACAGAGCAGAACTGTCTGTCGGCTACCACATTGAGTCACCAGACCAACGGAGCCTAACAACAGAACTGCCACACATCATGCCTGACATACCACTAACCCATGAGTGGTGGTATGTGCAGATCTATGTAACTTGCGATGTGCTCAACAATAATGGAGCCGACTATCGCACAATATGCAATCATGCGAGATGGTGCATGATACTAAGCATGGGAATATCCTGAACCTATCAATCTCTACAAAATGTGTACCATAGGACAAAAAATTAAATCAAAGGTACACAGATCAGATAAGGTATAAAAACCTAAGTCCTGAACATAATAGGACATGGTTATGTCACTACCCCTATAAGCATATATAATCAGGTGGGTACTAACATGAAATACAAAATAGGTAAGCAAAACAAGCATGCAACAGGTATCCGATAGTGACAAACCAATACAAATATGAAACATAATCATTACTACTTGTTAAAAATTACTATGCATATCAAATGACATATCTAAAATATAAGTCAAGGTACCCGCCTCCAATCAAAAAGTCCAATCCGGTCCAAATCCGACGTCGAGATGCTCATCTCGCGTCAAAGTCCTGTGTCACCAATATGTATACATTTTTATTTAGCTACAACTCAAATTAATAGCTAAATAAAATCCTTAAGAATAATTTAGGGAAAACCCTAACCGATCATAAATATTAACTCTACCCAAATTACTCCATTGCTCAACTAGGGTTATTTTCTTAACCCTAAGCATTACTTATCGCCCTAATAACCCTATCCCTTCCATAGCTAGAATGAAATCTAGTTCGTATTTGAAATTACCTCTTCCACTTACCTAATTCTGAAGCCTCAGCCGGTGATCCACAGTCAAAAAGAGAAGCTACAGGAAGACCCTCCTCCCTGCCTGGATCAAAATAAAATCATGAATCAACCTAGAAATCCATTCACCACTACAATCCAGTCATAAAAATGATTTTCTTTACCTTTTCTTTGAATATGCAAACGAAAATGGTATCTGCGACGATTTACCCTTCTCTGGATTTGGTGAAAATCTAGGGTTCTTTGGCGTGGCAGAGGATCGTTGGCTGGAGACTAGGACACAGGTAAGAAGAGGAGAGGAGGGGATGCTCGGGCTCTCCCTGATTCGATCGAAGACCTCACGCGGAAGGTGGCTGAAGGCGATCGGTAGGGGGCTCAGTAGTTGGCACCGAGGAGAAGAAACTTCGGTGAGGTGCCGACGGTAGACGAAGGCTAGGGCACCAGGTCAGAGGTAATCGAGAAGAGGATCGGTAACCTCGCTTGTGGCTGGAGGAGAACCAGTGGCGCCTGGTCGAAACGGTGACCGGGCGTCGGTCGTCTGCGACTTTGCCGAGAGAAAGGGGAGAGACGAAGGTAGAGGGGAGCTAGGGCACAGCCGGCGGTTCCTTGCTTCTGGCCGTAGTCAACATGGAGGCAGCGCGATGAAGAAGATGAAGAGGAGAAGAATCGGGTGGAGGCGAGGCTTTGGTGTTGCAGAAGAAAAAGGAGAAGAGGAGAAGGAACCGTCTCAAAGCGATTAGGGAAAGGGATCAGCGCGAGTTCAGCTTGAGGAGGCGTCAGGCACGCGGGGGAGGAGGCGGAGAAAAATAAAATTAAAAAAAAAAGAAAATCAACATTTCCTTGCTAAAACGGGGTAGCCCAAACAGGCTTCCACGGGGCCCAATATTTATCACCGTAACCTAAGCCATACGAGTTCCGAAAAATTTTCGAAAAATTTCAAAAAATTCTCTTATGGTGATTCACCCATTTTCGGTATTTTACATTCCAACCCCAAGATGAACCAAAGAATAAGGATCTTGACCCTTTTATACCTCCTCCAAACTGCCCAGGAAAATCAGGATTACAGGGATCCGGTAAATTGGGTTTTCACCCATTAAATAAGGTTTTCTTGTGATTCACCCTGAACCAAAGTTGTTTCTCTTGAAATTATTTTCAATTTGACACTTGGATCGAGCCCTGGCTCTAACTGAGCCGAAAGTTATGTCGGTTCAATGTTTGGTCTGAGTCTGGGCAGAGGTCTAGATGAACCCGCAGTTGGGAGGCATGCCGATGCCATTTAGCAAGGATATACAATGCTATCTCTTTGTTGGATCCGAAGTAAAGTTGTAGGCCTTGAAGTTAGCTACATTTCAGTAGAAAGAACATCCCAAAACTCCAATCGAGCGCAAAGTTATGGTCGTTTTACAATCGGTCTGCAATCTATCCAGAATTCAGCACAGCTATGTTTTGGCGTAGCACGGTTCCGTGTTCTTCGTCACACGGCCGTGTGAAATCCACACGGCCTCACTCGACTTCCTCACGGGTTGAGTCACACGGTCGTGTGGCTCACACGACCGTGGCCTTCTTCTTTTCTGCCAAAGTCACCCGACGCCTTTGGAAAGTTAGCACGACCGTGTGGGTCACACGGTCGTGGTCTTCTCTGTCTCTGGAACATGATATGGCCATGCCATTTAGCACGACCGTGTGCTGCCTGGCCACAAGGAAGTTGACACGGTTGTGTGGCTCACATGACCGTGGCTTGATTTACCTCTGATGGGGGAGCACAGTCATGTGGGTCACACGACCTTGGCTTGATTTCTTCCAAAGTTGATCTCATGTGCATTTTCACTCCAAATAGCATCCTATCAATAAAAACAAGCAAATAGCAGATCTCCGAACAAAATATAATGGAAGTATGACATTATAAAGAAATATGGTGCAATAAACATAGATTATGCTAATGAAATACAAGTAGATGTGCGCCCAAACATGCATAAAAGTGTATATAATCTACGCACATCAAGGCTCCTTTTTACAGTAGAATCAAGTCTGATCTAGATCTACTGAGCTCGGTATCTAGTTTGACTTGAAGCTTATCGGTCAACCGATCTAGCTGTTCAATCGACCGTTCCCATCGTTCGATCAACTGATCCCACTTTCCTCGCTGGTTTATCTAGTCCAATCAACCCAGTCCGATTGGGTTAGCGCTTATCTACCATTCGATCAACTGAACCCGAGGTTCAGTCAATCGATCCCTTGGTCAAACTTAGTCGGAAGCTGATCTGATCTTCGGTGTACGGTCGACCGATCTGAAGGTTCGGTCAACCGATCAAAGTCGTAAATTTCAACCTGTAAAATGTTAGTTTACTACAAAATAGAGTTAGAGAAATAGATAAATAGTATAAAATGTAACTTTGACAATCTCCGGACTGCCCGGTTCTGACTTTCGGATTTCCTAGAAATCTTGAGTCGAATCGACGCCTATTGTTCCCTATTCAGGGAATGCACTCTCCCCTACTTCTCTCAGAGGAAATTACCTTTTGTCAGACCTATCCTTCAGACAATCTGGACTTTTTCTTAGCATCCGAGACTCCAAGACTTTCTGCTGAACGTTCACTCCATGACCCGTCTAGACTTCCACCTGCTGTCCGTGACCTCCCAAGATTTTTACCTAGAGTTCTTAACTCTAGGATTTCGCCAAATGTCCTCGATCCGCCAAGACTTCACTCAGTCCTATTGGAACCCCAAGGTTATTTTGGTGTGATCAACAAGTTAAGTTAGGTCCTGTGTGTTTCTAACCTTGTTTCTAAGTGTGCAGGAGCTTAGGAACACAGGTAGTCGAGCGGAAGACGCAGCTAACGAGAAGGACGGTAGTCTGAGGGACGAGGTGCTGCGGAAGAGTACACCGGCAGACGAGAAGGAAGCGTGCGGTGGTTCCGAGGGACGAAAGCCGGAGCGGAAGATTGTTCGGGGAGCAAGAGACGCAGCTAGCGAGAAGGATGGCACGCGGTATGTCCGAGGGACGAAGATTGCAGATGAGTACGTTGGCGGACGAGAAGGAAACACGCGGCGATTCCGAGGGACGAGAAGTCGGAGGGAAGCTCGCTCGAGAAGACCGGAAGTTGGGTTCGGGTGAGCCCTTTTCCGGATGGCAGAGATCACCCAAGCGAACGGATCCAGAATAGAAGACTCGGACTGAGCCGAACTAAACCAGAGTAGAGGTCCCGGACGAAAAAGTCAATCGTTGTTGACTTTTGGCTCCGGGGCGCCCGGAGCAGCCCGGGGCGCCCGGAACCCTTCCGGGCGCGCGGACCAGAGGTTTTGACCAGATCGAGATTTATCTCGATCTGAACGTTGGGGGATAAAATTTATCCCCCCAGGGCGCCCAGAACCCTTCCAAGCGCCCCACCAAGGCTATAAATATAGCCTTGGTCCAGAAGCTTTTCATTAGTTCAAAAATTGTAACAACGCTTGTGCACTTTCCATTGTTTAGATTAGCTTCTTTCTTTTTGTGCTTCAACGCTGTAAGAGACTTCTCCGCCTGAAGGAGATTGATAGTGCACTTCATCCTTTCCTTGGATTAACAACCTCCATGGTTGTAACCAAGTAAACAATTGTGCCTCTTTCTTTTCTGCTTTTAATTTACTGCTTTGATTATTTTTCAAGTGTCAGTTTGAAAAGTCGGGAAGGATTTTTGTTTATTGGTTACAGGGCTATTCAACCCCCCTTCTAGCCAGCCTAACGGTCCTACAAGTGGTATCAGAGCCGAGGTGCTTCAGGAGGGCTAACCGCCGAACAAAGCAACGAGATGGTCGGACCAAGCATCCCCCCGCCGAAATACAAAGGGGACTTCGCTACCTGGAAGAATCTGATGCAGGTATTTTTTACAACAGACTTTGAATTAACTTTAACAATGGAATCTGGCTTTGTAGCTCCAGAAGGTAAGGAAAAATGTCAATGGACAAAAAAGGAGCAGACTGAATTCGTGGCGAACGACAAAGCAGAATACCATCTACTAAGCGTTCTTCCATCTCAAGAAGTCAACAGGATCGGGAACTACGACTCAACAAATGAACTTTGGGAGAAGTTCCTTGAGCTGCACGAAGGGACGTCCGAAGCCAAGCTCTCCAGAAGAGATTTGCTTCACAATCAGCTCACCAGCCTGCGACTTGGGGAAGACGAGTCAGTCGCGCATTTGCACTCAAGAATAAAAGAAATTATTACCGGACTTTTGAATCTCGGAGAAAAGGTAAGTAACCGAGATTCGCTCAGGTACACACTGAATTCCTTTCCTAGAAATACCAAATGGCCATCATTAGTAGATGCCTTTTACATTTCTAAAGATTTAGAAAAAATTTCATTAGAAGAATTTTTTTCAACATTTGAAGTGCATGAGTCAAGATATGCAGGAATGAAGGAGTCCAAGAACAACGTCGCCCTCAAAGCTTCGAGAGACGAACCTGAGTCGGAATCTTCTCTCGACGACGAGGAAATGGTAATGATGGTAAGAAAATTCAAGAAACTTTGTAAATCTAGATCTACTAACCATCCGCAGGGGAAGAAGAAAAGGACGATCCGCTGCTATCACTGCGACGAAGAAGGACACGTCAAGGACAACTGCCCCAAGCTGAAGAACAAGGAGAAGGGTAAGAATCCTATCCAAAAGCGAAAGACCCTAAAGGCGACGTGGGACGATACGTCGTCCGAATCGGAAGTCGAGGCATTCTCCGGACTCGCACTGATGGCGAGTCATCAAGACGACGACTGCGAATCAAGCTCTTCCAAGATGAACATCGAGAGCATCGATGAAGGGGGAGCTTCGTCAGAAGAAAGCAGCAGTTCAGGGGGAGACACGGACAATGAACTCGACAAGGTAAGTCAGGTAAGTTCTCTTCCTCCCGATAAAATTTTTAAGTTTGTTAAATTATTAACTAAAGACTGCTGTAAATTATAAAAAGAAATAAAAAATTTAAAAATAATTTTAGCTAAATCCTGCCCTTTAGAAGAATTAGATAAATCAAAATTGGAAAATGAAAACTTACAATTAGAAAATCAAATTTTGAAAAATCAAATAATAGACAACTTGAAGAACTATGCATGTTCATCTAAAACCAATTTTAGAAGATCTAATAATTTAAATTGATACTTTAGATATCACCCGGGACAAATTAGGAACATTTCAAAAAATATGTCCTTAAAAACTTTTTAGTTAATCTAGTAGGCTGGAACCTTTATTGGGTTCCTAAATCTTACTTAGTCTAAGTTTTAAAATTAAAATTAGGGCTTTCCAATGAGAAAATTAAACAATGAATTTATCTATGAGGCTTTGTCTAAGGAAGTGGTTGTTGCTCCAATAACCAAGAAGGCCTAGTGCCTCACCACGACCTGGAAGTCAAAATATTGAAATAAATGTTTAATTAACTTTTTGTCAAAGCATTAAAATTAGAATTAATTAATGCTTTCAAAGTTTTTCAAATATTTTTTTCTCTCAAAATATTTTTATACTTAGAAAAATACTTTCTGAAATTGACTTAGAAATTTAATTACTTAAAAAAATTTCAAAGATTTAAGAAAATCTTTTATCAAAACTGTTTAAGTTAGAATTTTTTATAATTTCACTTAAAAAATTTTATTAAAATTTTCCTTAAATTTTTTTTTTCAGAGACTCTTTATGTGAAAATTATTGCAAATTTCTAAGGATCTCGAAATTTTCTAAATCTTTAACCCTTAAATTTTTTTCTGGAAACCCCATTTTGTTTGTGATCAAAGAGGGAGAAGGATTAGTATAAGTCTAGGGGGAGGTAGACCAAAATATTTACTTGCTTTATTTTTGCATTTAAATTGTAAATTTAGTTAAGTTTATTTTATGTCTATTTTTACCCTAGCTTAACTTGGGTTGCTCACACCAAAAAAGAGGAGATTGTTGGAACCCCAAAGTTGTTTTGGTGTGATCAACAAGTTAAGTTAGTCATGTGTGTTTCTAACCTTGTGTCTAAGTGTGCATGAGCTTAGGAACGCAGGTAGTCGAGCGGAAGACGCAGCTAGCGAGAAGGACGACAATCCGAGGGACGAGGTGCTGCGGAAGAGTACACCGGCGGACGAGAAGGAAGCGTGCAGTGGTTCCGAGGGACGAAAGCCAGAGCGGAAGATTGCTCGGGGAGCAAGAGACGCATCTAGCGAGAAGGACGACATGCGATACGTCCAAGGGACAAACTCTGCGGATGAGTATGCCGGCGGACGAGAAGGAAACACGCGGCGATTCTGAGGAACGAGAAGCCGGAGGGAAGCCCGCTCGAGAAGACCGGAAGTTGAGTTCGGGTGAGCCCTTTTCCGGATGGCAGAGATCACCCAAGCGAACGGATCCGGAATAGAAGACCCGGACCGAGCCGAACCGAACTGGAGCAAAGGTCCCGGACGAAAAAGTCAACCGCTGTTGACTTTTGGCTTCGGGGCGCCCGGAGCAGTCCGGGGCACCCGGAGCAACCCGGGGCGCCCGGAACCCTTCCAGGCGCCCGGACCAGAGGTTTTGACCAGATCGAGATTTATCTCGATCTGAACGTTGGGGGATAAAATTTATCCCCCCAGGGCGCCCGGAACCCTTTCAGGCGCCCCGACCAAGGCTATAAATATAGCCTTGGTCCAAAAGCTTTTCATCAATTCAGAAATTGTAACAATGCTTGTGCGCTTTCCACTGTTTAGATTAGCTTCTTTCTTTTTGTGTTTCAACACTGTAAGAGGCTTCTCCGCCTGAAGGAGATTGATAGTGCGCTTCATCCTTTACTTGGATTAACAACCTCCCCGGTTGTAACCAAGTAAACAATTGTGCCTCTGTCTTTTCTGCTTTTAATTTACTGCTTTGATTATTTTACAAGTGTTAGTTTGAAAATTCGGGAAGGATTTTTGTTTATTTGTTACAGGGCTATTCAACCTCCCTCCCCCTTCTAGCCAGCCCAACGGTCCTACAAGTCCCTCGGACCAGGACTTCGTTGCCTAACCGCAACTAGGACTTTCCATAACCGAGGGTTATCTCCTCCTAGGACCTATGGTTACCTCCCCTTAGAGTTTTCCACCTGCTTAGAATCTGCTAGGACTTTCCTGCAAGATCATTCACACTTTTTAGATAACAAAATAACTTAACTTTTGAACCCTTTGTCATTATCAAAATATAGGTTTGATCATCTGAGGTTCCCTACACCAACACTAGTAACCAAAATATGTTTGAGAAATCACCACGGAAGTACTAGTACTAATCAAATTCTATGAATCATGACTACTTTTAAAGTTATCTACCATCAAAACTAGGCAACGTGAAAGGAGATCCTAAAACAAGGTCAATACTCAAATTCTTTCAATAAAAACATTCCTCATTTCATGCAAACATAAATTGGAGAAGATAGATCTCTAAACATAATAGCACCATTACTTAGGCAAAAGTCCTAGCTGCGGTTAGACAGGTGAAAAACCCTAGGAGGTGGTAACCCTAGGTCCTAGGGGATGATAACCCTAGATGAGGAAAAGTCTTAATTGCGATTAGGCAAAGGGAAAACCCTAGGGGGAGGTAAGATTAGGTCTTAGGGGGTGGTAACCCTAGGCGAAAAGTCTTGGTAGGTTGAGGGCTTCGGGCAAAAGTCCTAGAGTCGGGGACTCTAGGTGGAAAGTTCTGGTGCAGCGAACCAGATGGAAGACTAGACGAGTCATGGAGCGGACGTCCAACAGAAAGTCTTGGAGCCTCGGATGTTGAGCAAAAGTTCAATTAGTCTGGAGGACCGGTCTGACAACAGGTAAATTCTCCTGAGTGGAGTACGTGAGGACGCATACCCCGGTGAGCTCACGCATACCCCGGTGAGGGAACAGTAGGCGTCAATTCGACCTAGGATTTCCAGACGAGAAATTTGAAGTCAGAACCGGACAGTCCGGAGACTGTCAAATACTTTATTTATCTTATCTATATTGTTCTAACTTTATTTTATAGGGTATGGTTAGTTTCTGGGACTAACATATTTTGCAAGAAGCGAATTGAACACATTTACCTCGGATAAACAGTACTCGAGGCGCCCTCCATGGAGCTTGTAGGAGCCTCAGGGTCACTTGTAGATACGACCTCGTAGTAAGACGCGAGGGCACCTCCATGGAGCTTGGAGGCGCCCTGGACACTGGCACGAGGGCGCCCTCCATGTAGGTTGGAGGCACCCTCAGGCGGATAAGCAACGACCAGCTCGGAGCTCATCCACGCTGTGGTTTCGATGGGATTGAGGGTGCTCTCCATGGTGTTAGAGGCACCCTCCATGGGCTACTTAAGCCCAGTTCGAGCAGGAGACAAAGTACAACAAAAACTGACAATCCTTCTTACGTGTGCTGCTCAAAGATCGATTCTACAAAGTTGTAACTCGACACCGACGACCTGAAACTTCAAACTCAATATTTTTCATTGTCGGTATAATTTTCATTTTTCTTTATATTGTAAATCAAAATTATATATTTCTGAGCTTATAGTGATTGCCCAAAGTAAATGCTTAACTAGTGTGGGCCTTGGAGTATGAGTCGCCCCAGGCTTCGAACCAAGTAAAACCCTTGGTGTTCGTGTGTTTACAATTGTTTTATTTATTTCCACTGTATATTTTACTCGATAGTTTCCCGAAACAAACGTGAAAGCTACGAGCGCTATTCACCCCCCCCCCTCTAGCGCTTTCGATCCAACATATATATATATACAAGAGTCGGTTGAGTATTAAATATGAGCAAAAATAGATACAAGGGTAAATGCACCTAATCGGCTGATAGAGGTTGAGAAAGTGTTACGATCGGGAGATAATAGGTATGAATTAAAATAAGAGTGATCATCATTTAGAAGACTAATGAACAATAAATCTAAAGGAGATGTAACAAATCTGGTCGAACATTAAAAGCTAAATGAAAACTAATTTTGATTGAGAACAAATATTAGCTTAATCAATCAATAAGAGAATTAGACCAACTTTAAAAAAAATCAACATAACCTCATTTAGTTGTACAGATTTTCATGTATTTAATAACTAAAGTTAATGATAGATTATGCAGATATTCGAAACATCATAGGAAAATGTTGATACTTAAAATTGTTAAAAAGATACTTTAATACAATGATAACTTGAAGATTATATCATCTTAGGACCTGGTCTTGAGTAATCTCTGTAGGATCGAAAAGAATTTAGATATCTCCATAATATTATGATATTGTCCACTTTGGGCCTAAGTCCTCATGGTTTTACTCTTGGGCTCTCCCCAAAAGGCCTCATACCAATGGAGATATCTTTTCTCTTATAAACCCAAGATCTTTCTCATGTGTTCTCAATGTGGGACTATGTTTGTAACCTTACAACCCCAACAATACCTCCCCCCCCTCAAAAAAAAGACCACAGGCTCCCTAATGTCCGATCCTTGACCCGCTAGGACTTCCTGCCCCTTGGTCCACCCGACCTACTAAGACTTCCTTGCCTAGCAGCAACTAGGACTTCCTGTCCCTCAGTCCACCTGACCTATTAGGACTTCCTTGCCTAGCCGTAACTAGGACTTCCTGCCTAGTGTCTAGTTCTCATGATCCAGACACAGGAGCCCCCACTTCTTCGTTCGAGGTCAATATTCCACCCACATGGTTCGATTAGACCATGGATCTTGTGCACAGCCGGCGGTTAGTCCTTCTGGCAATCCGGACTCTGATACCAATTATAGGATCGAAAAGAATTTAGATATCTCCACAATTGCATGATATTGTCCACTTTAGGCCTAAGCCTTCATGGTTTTGCTCTTGGGCTCCACCCAAAAGGCCTCATACCAATGGAGATATCTTTTTTCTTATAAATCCATGATCTTTCTCATGTGTTTTCAATGTGAGACTATGTTTGCAACCTTACAACTCCAACAATCTCCTACGGTCAAGGAAGTTGGCAGAAGGGTCAGATGCTAGATATCCTTTCTCTTTTAATTTTTTTACAGCCCCCTCAGCCCCATGATTGAAAGCTTTGACAATAGATTCTGCAATAGGATTATTGAAGTCGGTCGACTCAAGAAATATCTTTTTTCTCTCTACAAAACGATCGTCTTCACTCGCTTGATAGTTTGTTAGAGTATTTGGAGAAGCTTTAGGTTCAGCTTCCTTAGCGAAAATATTTGCTTGAGCCTTGGTTAAGGATGAACATAGAGAGGCTATTTCGATATCCTTGGAATGTAAATTGGAGACTATAGTAGCTAACTCCAAAGCATGAGCATCCTTCAAGGTTTGTAGCTAAGATAATAGTTAAGTATTCTCTGTAACGTGCTTATCTAGTTTTGTTGTTAACTCAGCACGAAGGTTGATTTCTGATTGAACTTGAGATTCAAAGATTTTTACAGAAGTTCTCCATTGGCTCAGGTTTTCAGATTCAACCTCGAGTAGTCTGTGAGTCTCTTGTAGTTGTGCAGATAACTCAACTATCTTTCCAGAGGATTGGGTAGAAGACGCCTCATAGGTTTGTTGCCTCAGCATTTCATTCGCTCAATCCAGGTCGTATAGTTGGCAGGCCACACTCATGTTGGTGACCCAGTGCTATAGAGTTGAAAATCATCAGTAAAGTACATGAATAAGAGAATAATTGAATAAAGAACATTTTACCTTAGTTTCTTTGAGAGAAAATTTATCCGCTAAATAAGCAAAAGTGAGCTTCTCAATATGTTGGTGAGTCTCTGCCCAAGTTATTGTTAAAGAACCTCCTAGTAATATTAGGAGGGTAGAAGAGGGTGTGGATGAGGACGATAAGGAGGTGTGAATTGAAGGTGGGGAGAAGAGAAGAAAAGGAGGATCCTGAGTTTCTTGGAGAGGTAAAGGGATTTGTTCCTGAAAAGTCATAACAAACTCGGGATCTGAACTAGTACTCTGAGTCGGGAGGTCCCCCTAGTATGGGATAGATGGTAAAGTAAGAATAGTATATAAGGAGGATAAGGTGGGTTCAAGAGTAGTTTGGATATCTCCTTGGACCACATCTTTAGGAACAGAAATGGTTCATCTCTTAGGGAAAGGCACTAGAGTCAGTCTGTGCCTTGGACATTTTCCTTTTGAAGTAGCTTCTTACACTTTCTCTTGTATTTCCAGAGGAGTAGCTTTTGGCAATAGGGGTGAATTTGTTGATGTTTCCCCTGGAATGGCTTGTGAACTAGAGGTAGCCACTTGCTGGATGAAGGTTTCATGCAAAGGAGCAACAGAGGATTGATTTCGCTCGACATTAAGTTCTTGTTCCTTGGCCAAGAATGCCTCCTCTTCTAGACCAATTTCTTTGTCGACCAAGGCTTCAAATACGGCATCCACTACATCAAAAAAAGAGTATTTTAGTCAGTAAAAAAGTAGTGATGAAGATATCATGACTTACCAAAGGAGTGACGCAATTTCTTTTGAACGGGGCTTAGGCCAAAAAGGTATAGAAGATCACTAAGTGTCCATTTGTGAATGTAAAAACGATGACCAAGTAATCTATTGGAATAATTGGAGAAGATTAGCTGTTAGTGAGGTTCTTTTATGTCTGATAGAGGAGGAAAAGAAGATTGCCATGAAGTAGACCATGTGACGGGTCTAGGAAATCTTATGAAGAAGAAGCGTGACTTCCAACCCTCGATGGATGAAGGCATTTCTTTAAAGAAAATCATCTTCCGACGGGATTGGAAAAGAAATACTCCTGACTCCGATTTTTGGGGTAAGAGGACATGAAGAAATTTTGGGATGTAGGAGGAATACTAAAGAGGTGAAACAATATGTATAGCCCACATAGATATCCGAAAGCATTTGGGGTGAATTATTGTAAAGGAATACCAAAGTACTGACTTATCTCTGCTAAAAATGAAGGAATAGGAAAACATAAAGCCGCCACTAATTGGTCCTTGAAGAAAGTATCATAGTTATCAGGAGGGAGATGAGGATAAGCATAAGGTTATGAGACCTTAATACGATTCTCCTTAGGGATTTCATACTGAAGACGAATGGAAGTTCTATCAGCGGTACCAAAAGATGAATGAATCTAAGTGTACCAAGGGACCAATGATTCCTTAGTCATGGCGAAAAATAGAAGCATTTAAGGGATAAATGACTTCTAGGTCCTTACGGAAAGGAAGTAGCGGAGGAAGGTTAAGGAAAATGAAGGTGCGCTGGTTGTAGAAAAAAGTCGAGAAAAAGAATCACCAGAAAATGAGTTGAAGAAGATGAAGGGTAAAGAAATAAAAAAGATAGGGTTTTAGTATGGTGCTGATAAGGATCGTCGTTGAATTGAAACGACTCGTGTAGGGAGAGTCGTTGATCTGCTGAGGAGAATATGTGATAGGACACTGATAAGGAAGCATGTAAATGGTTGCTTTAAGAAATATAAGAAAATGCTACGTGGCGCTCCCCCATAAAGAGACATTTATGATGGACAGGATATACCAAATCATAGGCTAAGGTGCTATATCTTCGTGCGCCTCCAATATTCTCTTTCCGTTGAAGGACCAATCACTAACAAAACAATTTTGAAAAATTCGCTCAACCCTCAAGGCGTAATTAAGAAAGAAAAGAAAAGAAAAGAAAGTATAAAATAATGAGTTAGACAAGTAGAGCAAACAAACGAAATTAAGACTCGTGTTTAGTCAGTTGGCTACACCTCCTTCGACTACACTTGAGGGGGGCGCTAGTGATGTGGGTTATGATAAGCCGACCTATCAGACGACGTGGAGATCAAGGTTGAGAGAGAAAGGAGAGGCCCATAGCTGGTTGAATGTATGATTAGTATGGTACTGGCTGACCAAATGAGAGGTTCTCAGCGGGCGCTCAGTTAGGCGACGCTTGATCGAGATTAGAAGCATTCATCTTTATGAAAGCTTCTAGTATATGATCGGCCGAGCGAGGGTCGGACGAGCACAAATATGCCTATATACACTTGGACGGGTAAAGCCCGACCGAGTGTAAGGGCACTCAGCCTTATGAAAGCTTCTAGTATATAACCGACCGAATGAAAGTCAGACAGGCATAAATGTGCCTATATACGCTCAGACGGGCAATGCCCGACCAAGCGTAAGGGCACTCAGCTTTATGAAAGCTTCTAGTATATAACCGGCTGAGTGAAGGTTGGACGAGCATAAATGTGCCTATATACGATCCGATGGGCAAAATCTGACCGAACATAAAGGCACTTAGCCTATGAAAGCTTCTAGTATATAACCGGTCGAGTGAAGGTCGGACGGTCATAAATGTGCTTATATACACTCAGACGGGCAAAGTCCGACCGAACGTAAGGGCACTCAGCCTTATGAAAGCTTCTAGTATATAACCGACCGAGTGAAGGTCAAACGGGCATAAATGTGCCTATATACACTCAGATGGGCAAAGTCCGACCGAACGTAAGGGCACTCATCCTTAATCCTGATTACATTACAAGACAGATTACATCCTACCAAACATATCCTAACTATTAACTCTAACATCGTCCCACTAGTTTAATACATTAAACCGGGACAACCTTATATAACCACTATTTATTTTACTCAAATTAATTTTTTTCAAAATACTTCCACCAGAAAAAATCAAAATAATAATAGATAACATATTTAAACTGGTTACCATCTCAATAATTCATAGGACTTAAAATCAGTATAATCAGATGTCTTTAAATCAATCAGTGTGTTTCGATCAAAACCTACTGATTGACCTAAAAAATTTCGATTGCACTCATTTCAGATTTTATGGATTTCTGAAGTTATAAGGAGTTTAAATATACTATCCATTATTTATTTTGTCTTCTCTGGAAGTATTAAAATGTTATTGAAAGAATCGGTTGATATCTCACAAACATTATATCTGATATAAAATCCCACCTTAGGAGAAGTAGAAATAAATAATAGAGAGCATATTTGGACTTCTTATAATCTCAAGAATCCACAGAAACTGAAATAGATGTAATCGGATCTCTCTAAGTCAATTAATAGATTTCGATCAAAATCGGTCGAAAACCAACGTTAGGCCTGATATGAAATCATATTAGGCCCAATATGAGCCTGATATGATTTCATATCATGTCCAACGTGGACCTAATATGATTTCATATCAAGCCAAACATGGGATTTTGACTGATTTTGGTCGAATCCATTAATCGACCTAAATAGCTCAGATTACATCCATTTTGGATCCTGTGGATTCCTGAGATTACAAGGAGTCTAAATCTGTCCTCCACTACTTATTTTGGCTTCTGTTTATGTGGTATTTTATATCAAGTTCAACGTGGGATTTCTATCAATTTCGATCGAAATCCATTAATCGACGTAGAAAACTCTGATTACACTCATTTTAGGTTCTATAGATTTATGAGGTTGCAAGGAGTCCAAGTATGCCCTCCATTGTTTATTTTGACTTATTCAGAGGTAGAATTTTATATCAAGCCTAATGTTAGATTTCAACTAATTTTTCAAATAATATTTTAACACATCCGGAAAAACCGAAAATAAATAATAAATAGCATATTTGAACTCTTTGTAATCTAAGAAATTCACAAGACCTAAAATGAGTGCAATCGGAGTTCTCTAAATTAATTTATGGGTTTCAGTCAAAACTCAATGATTTATCTAGAGAGCTTTGATTGCACCCATTTTAAGTCCTATGGATTTCTAAGGTTGCAATAAATTCAAATATGTTATCCATTGTATATTTCAGCTTCTCCGAGGGTATTAAAATATTATTGAAAGAATCGATATCTCATACACGTTATGCCTAATATAAAATCCCACATTTGGAGAAGCCGAAATAAGCAATAAAAAACATATTTGGACTCTTTGCAACCTCAAGAATCTATAGGACCTGAAATGGATGCAATCGGAGTTCTCTTGGTCGATTAATGAATTTCAACCAAAATCGATAAAAATTCCACGTTGGGCCTGATATGAAATCATATCAGTCCCAGCATGTGATTTTGACCGATTTCGGTTGAAATCTATTAATCGACCTAGAGAGCTCCGATTATACCCATTTTAGGTCCTGTGGATTCCTAAAGTTATAAGAAGTCCAAATATGTCTTCCATTGTTTATTTTCGCTTCTCAAGAGGTGAGATTTTATATCAGACACAACGTATCTGAAATATCAACTGATTCTTTCAATATTATTTTAACACCTCCGGAAAAGCAGAAATAGACAATAGATAACATATTTAAACTCATTGTAACCTCAGAAATCCATAGGACATGAAATAGGTGCAATTGAAGCTCTCTAGGTCAATCAATGGGTTTTGACCGAAACTCACTAATTGACCTAGAGAACTCCGATTACACTCATTTCATGTCTTGTAAATTTCTTATGTTGTAAAGAGTTAAAATATGCTATTTGATCATGTCTGAAAGTTGATGAGATGGAAAGCTGGGGATGTGGCGTTCCCGCTGACCGCCTGTAGACTCTGTTCCGCCTTGCAACACAGATGACGTCAGTGTCAAGCCAGGAAAGGGGTCCACGACGTTGGCCCTCTGACGCTCAAGTCAGTCACCGATGATGATGTAGAATGCAAAGCAACAACAAGAATGAACAGTGTAGCACGAATAGTGTATATCGCATACCTCCGTCGATGTTTGGGCCCCCTTTATATAGAGCTCCTGTAGCGCGTGTGCACGCTCCCCAAAGCGAGCATGCTTCCCAAAGTTTCCCATGAAAAGACTTGCAAGTAAAGTGTCCCTGACACAATACCTTAAAATGCCGAGCATATCTCTGATGTGACAGTGGAAGCTTTTGTCGTACGATCTTCTGGTTGGTTATGCCCGACATCAACGACACTAACTCCCAAAAGGATGTTGACGGATAACACAACGAGGTAGTTGCTAGGCCGAGCGGGATAGTCGCTCGGCCGGGACTTCGCTGTTCTTGTGTACCTCCCGCTCAGCTGGGACTTCGTTTTATGTGTCACGTCCGCTCGATCGGAATTCAACTGTGCTTGTGTCACGTCCGCTCGGCTGGAACTCCATTGTGCCAATGTCGAGTCCTGCTGCCTAGCCGAGCGGGGTAGCTGCTCGTCTCGACTTCTGCATATCGTCTCCTCATGGCGTCCAACATCTCATTAAGCGTCGGTTGTTCGGCGCATCCCCCGAGTCCGGGGTAGGGTCGGATCGGGCACATTTTCCTCCCGGTCGAGGACCTGATCGTCCAACCAATCGATACGTCTATTGCCACCTCGCCATATGATACCTGAACGTTGACCACCTTGACTTTGACATCCATCGTGGCAACTATCCTCTGCGGGGTGGGGCCCCTCCTTACCATCGCATTACTATCCATTGTTTATTTTAACTTCTCTGGATATGTTAAAATGTTATTTAAAAAATTGGCTGAAATCCAACATTAGGCTTGATATAAAATCTCATCTCCGGAGAAGCCGCATTGGGCCTGAGATGAGTTCATATCAGGCCCAATATAGGATTTCGGTCGAAATCTATTAATCTGCCTAGAGAGCTCCGATTGTACCCATTTCAAGTCCTATGGATTGTTAAGATTACAATGAGTCTAAATATATCCTCCACTGTTTATTTCGACTTCTCTAGAGGTGAGATTTTATATTAGGCCCAACGTATGTGAGATATCAGCTGATTTTTCAATAACATTTGAATACCTCCAAAGAAGTCAAAATAAATAATGAATAATATATTTGAACTCATAACAATAAGAAATTCACAGGAGCTGAAATGAGTATAATCGGAGCTCTATATGTCAATTAGTGAGTTTTGACCGAAATCCACTGATTGACCTAGAGAACTCTGATTGCTCTCATATCAGGTCTTGTGAATTTCTTAGGTTGTAAAGAGTTCAAAAATTCTATCCATTGTTTATTTATACTTTTCCGGATGTGTTAAAATATTATTTGAAAAATTAGATTTCATATCAGGCCCAACGTGGGATCTCGATCAATTTCGACCATTTTCAATTGAAATTTATTAATCGACCTAGAAAGCTCCTATTGAACCTACTTCGGGTCTTGTGGAATTCATAGGTTGCAAGGAGTTTAAATATGTTATCTATTCTTTATTTCGGCTTCTTTAGAGGTATTAAAATATTATTGAAAAATTAGCTGATATCTCACAAACGTTGGGTCTGATATAAAATTTCACTTTCGGAGAAGCAAAAATAAACAATGGAGGGCATATTTAGACTCCTTGCAATCTCAATAATCCACAGGAATTTAAATAGATACAATCGGGACTCTCTAGGCCGATTAATAGATTTCGATCGAAATTGGTCAAAATTGGCCGAAAACCCATGTTGGACTTTATATGATTTAATATTAAGCCCAACGTGAGATTTCGATTGATTTCAGTCGAATTCTATTAATCGATTTAGAGAGTTCTGATTATATTCATTTCAGGTCCTTTAGATTCCTGAGGTTGCAAGAAGTCTAAATATGTCCTCCATCATTTATTTCGACTTCTTCGGAGGTGAGATTTTTTATCAGGTCTAATGTTAGGTTTCAGTAAAATTTTCAAATAAGATTTTAACATATCTGGAGAAGTCGGAATAAATAATGTATAATGATCCGGCGGTAAAAATCCGGAACCCCATAAGGAGTCAACGCTGAGGGGAGGACAAAGGGTCCAGGGGCTCGTCGGAAAAGGGCGAGCCGACCGGACTTAGAAGAAAGGGAAATCTGATAGTAAAAGGCACCCTGGTAGGGACCAGGGGTCCGACGCTCAAATAAAGCAGTGCGTAATGACCGAGCGGAAGGAGGTGCCGCCCGGACGGCGCAAAGAATCAAGGCCGTCCTGACGACGTTCATCGCCCGCTCGGCGGGCCGGGCACCCCAGTCAGACGGTGGGTAAAAGACGGGGACATCTTCTGACAGCCGTCAAGTCGTATGGCTGTGCCATACTTCTAGTCTGACAACGGGTGGTCCTGCCGTCCCATCAAAGAACATGCTCAGACTGTGGCAGCATGGTGTCAGGTAAGCTCTCTGACAAGTGCATACCGCGGTATGGGTTGCTGACACGTACGCACCTCGGTTGGCGTGCATCAGTTCCTTCTCCGTCTTATATAAAGAGGCTATTACTTCACCAAAGGTACGCAGAATACGAATTTGGCAGCCACTTTCTCCACCACTTACCTGACTTGAGCGTCGGAGGACCGTCGCCGGGACACCCCTCCCGGCTCGGTTTTGTTGCAGGTTCGCCGGAGCACTCGAGGATCCAGCAGAGAGCGCCACGTGCCCAGCGTCCACTGACTCTTGATTCGGACAGGATCAGATTGGCGCCGTCTGTGGGAACGCTCCTGCATCCGATCGGAGACAATGGACGAGGCTGGACGACAACACACGGTGACGCTTTCAACAGAAGAACTCGAGGCTCTGGTCGAGATGAGGGCCGCCAAACTCATGGAGCAAAAACAAAAAGCATCCGCCGAGCGGGCGGAGCAACAAGCAACATCTGCGTCTGGTGGCCGAGCGGAAGCACCTCCAGCCACCGTCGCATTCCATCGGGCCTTATTTCGCACCCCTGAAGCCATACCCGCCCGAAGAGATAGAGGATCTTCCTCAGATGAAAGGCCAAGGCGGGATGACAGGAAGGGGAAAGCTCCCCGAGCGGACTCCTCCCCCGAGCGGATCAATCGCCAATTTTCGGAGGCTATCCTACGAGACCCTCTGCCCAAGCACTACGTGCCTCCGACGATCGGCGAATACAATGGAACAACGGACCCGGATGATCATCTGGGTAAGTTCGATAATACAGCCACGCTCCATCAGTACACAGATGGAGTAAAGTGTAGAGTCTTCCTTACCACCCTCTCGGGATCGGCTCAACGGTGGTTTCGGAGGTTGCCGGACGGATCCATCACGAGCTTCAAGGAAAACGGCCTTCCTCCACCACTTCGCCAGTAGTCGGCGTTATCAAAAGACAAGTGTCAGCTTATTCGCCATCAAGCAAGAGCCGAGAGAATCGCTTCGAGGCTATATTCAGCGATTCAACCAAGTGGCGATGGATATCCCAACGGCCACATCGGAGACGATGATGAATGCCTTCACGCAAGGCCTTGTGGATGGGGACTTCTTCCGGTCGCTCATCTGAAAGCCGCCTCGAGATTATGATCACATGCTACATCGGGCCAACGAATATATAAATGTGGAAGAAGCGCAAGCCGCTCGGAAAAAGGAAACTCCCTACTCATGCCGAGCGGAAACAGCACACCAGCAGCCACCCAGAGGACCGAGGGTCAAGCAATCCGATCCCCCCATGCCATGCAAGAAGTAGCCGTCGCCCCGCCCAAGCCAAAGAAGAGGTGGACCCCTATGTTCTGCAAATTCCACCAGACGGATACGCACAACACGAGGGATTGCCGAAGCCTTCCCTTTGTGTCCAATCCTGTTCCCAGGAAAGCCGAACGACGGTCGCCTCCCATCGACAGGAGAGGTAGGACTCATGAAGCTGACCGGACCCGCACCGAGGGGCGACATCAGCAGACACCCGATCGGCACCGATCCCCGAGGCAGGAGAATCGCCGGGCGTCCAGAGAACGGTCACGACCGTCCGCTCGGGAGAAGGAAAATAGGAGCAACACTTCCTGGGGCGAGATCAACGTTATTGCTGGTGGGCCGACCGGAGGAGATTCCAACCGAGCCAGAAAGGCGGGCGTCCGACAGCTGCAGATCCACGCGGTCGGTTGCAGCCAAGAGCGGGCAAGTGGGCCGGAAATCACTTTCGGACCCGGGGACTTAGAAGGAGTAGAAGTGCCCCACGACGACGCGCTGCTCATTAAAGCGGTAATAGCAAATTACACCATTCACCGCATATTTGTTGACACAGGGAGCTCGGTCAACATCATATTTAAGAATGCGTTCGATCAACTGCAAATTGATCGAGCCGAGCTGCTGCCCATGACGACCCCGCTCTACGGGTTTACAGGCAACGAAGTTCAGCCGGTCGGACAAATCCGGCTGGCCACCTCGCTGGGAGAAGAGCCGCTCAGGAGGACCAGGACAATAAACTTCGTGGTGGTCGACTCTCCCTCATCCTACAACGTCATTTTGGGACGGCTCGGCGAATTCCGAGCGGTTGTCTCAACCTTCCACCAGAAGATAAAGTTCCCGTGGAGGACAAAGTAGGAGAAGTGCGGGGAGATCAGCTCGTCGGTGCTATATAGAGATGATCCGAGCAGAAGCTCGGAAGGCGCCCCGAATTGAGGTACACGCCATAACCGAGAAACCTCCTGCTTTAATTTATGATGAAAAGGAGGAAGTCCAGATCCATTCGACCCGATCGGAGGCCACGACTTTTATCGCCTCTAATCTGGGGAAAGAACAGAAGGAGAAGCTGATTCAATGCCTCCAACGAAATCATGATGTCTTCGTCTGGTCGACACATGAGTTACCTGGAATTTCGCCGAGCCTAGCGCAGCATGAATTGCATGTCCGACCGGACGCTCGGCCAGTGAAGCAGAGAAAAAGGGACTTCAGCGCCGAGCAGAATGCCATTATCCGGGCGGAGGTGGAAAAACTTCTGAAGGCCGGCCACATACGCGAGGTGCAGTACCCGAGCTGGCTGGCCAACGTAGTCTTGGTCTCCAAGCCGGGCGGCAAGTGGAGGGTCTGCATCGACTTTCGAGATTTAAACAAGGGATATCATCAAGTACCGCTCGCCCGGGAAGACCAAGAAAAAGTAAGCTTCGTAACTGCTGACGGCACATATTGTTACAATGTGATGCCGTTCGGATTGAAGAATGCCGGAGCCACCTATCAACGCTTGATGAACAATGTGTTCAAGGAGCAGATCGGGCGGAATCTGGAAGTTTATGTGGACGACATTCTTATCAAATCCGTCCGAACGGCCGATCTTTTCAAGGATATGGAAGAAACCTTCCGAACGCTGCGCAAATATGGAGTCAAACTAAATCCCCAAAAGTGCCTGTTCGGAGCCAAAGGAGGGCATTTCTTGGGGTATATAGTGACCGAGCGGGGAATTGAAGCAAATCCCAGCAAGATTAAAGCACTGCAAGACATGCCGCCCCCAAGAAATACAAGAGAAGTGCAAAGGTTGACCGGTCGGATAACTGCTCTATCGAGATTCATCTCCAGAACCGCCGACCGGAGCCTGCCATTCTTCAAGATCCTGCGCAAGGCTACTAAATTCCAGTGGGATGAAGAATGTGACCGAGCATTTGAAGAGTTGAAGACATATCTTAATTCTCTACCAGTGTTAGCCAAGTCGGGGGTGAGTCACTTTATATGTATCTGTCAACAACCGAGCATCTGTAGGCTCAGCACTTGTGAGAGGAGCAGCCAGTGTATTTTCTAAGCCACATTTTAAAAGATGATGTTACATTGGGCTCGAGAAGTTGGCCTTTGCTTTAGTTCTAGCCGCTCGGCGACCGTATTTCTTGGCTTATACCATTATTGTCCCGGTCCACTTGGAAGAGTCTGTTGAATCCGAGCGTCCGACGGCTTATCAAGTGGACTGAATTAAGTGAATTTGACATCCAATATCAGCCCCGCGGCGATTAAAGCCCAATCCTTGGCTGATTTTGTGACCAAAGGCCAGAGCCGGAAGCTATGTGGAGAATATATGTGGATGGATCTTCCGCTCGGCTTGGAAGTGGGATCGGAATATTACTACTCTCACCTCAGGAAGAAAAGATGCACCTATCCGTCCGGCTAGATTACAAAGCTACTAACAATGAAGCAGAGAACGAGGCCCTCATAGCCGGATTGCAGGCAGCACGGCATGTGGGAGCAGGTCGGGTGACACTCTATTCCGATTCACAGTTGGCCGCTTAGCAACTTTCCGGCACCTTTGAAACCAACTGTGTTCGGCTCAAACTCTACGCTGAGGCCTTTGAAAAACTCAAAGCTACTTTCCGAGAGGTGCTTATTCAGAAGATCCCCCGAACGGAGAACCAGGCTGCCGATGAGTTAGCCAAACTAGCGAGCTCAATAACGCCGGTCGCCATTCAGCAACCAATTGAAAAAACGCTGTTGGTGGCGCATGTCGACCGGATGCAAGGCCTCGCGTTTCCAAGTGACTGGAGGACACCTATTATAGAATTCCTCCGTTCGGGCACCACACCATCCGATGAATATGCAGCCCGGCTCCTCAGAAGAAGAGCCGGTCGGTTTACACTCATCGGAGATCAGCTTTACAAGAAAGCTTTCTCGTGCCCTTTGCTGAAATGTGTAAGCTCGGAGGACTCAGCTTACATCCTCCAGGAAGTACATCAAGGATCGTGCGGAGGGCATCCGGGCGGACGATCACTAGCTAAGAAGATCCTGCTAGCTGGATACTTTTGGCCGACCTTACAAATAGACGCCGCTCGGACAGTATCTACGTGCCTTTCGTGCCAGAAGTATCACAACTTCTCCCACCTACCGGTAGAGGAGATGAAGGCATCAACCGTTTCGTGTCCGTTCGATCAATGGAGAATGGATATTGTGGGTCCATTTCCGATGGCGACCGGGCAGAGGAAATTTTTGCTGGTGGCGGTCGATTATTTTTCCAAGTGGGTGGAGGCCGAGCCACTAGCCAGGATCACCGAACAGATGGTCAAAAAATTCATCTGGCAACACATCATCTGTAGGTTCGGTATCCCTCGCCGACTAGTGTTCGACAACGGGCGGCAGTTCACAGGGAAGATGTTAGAGGATTGGTGCAAAAGCTATGGCATTGAGCAACATTTCACGTCCGTGGCCTATCCTCAGAGCAACGGTCAAGCTGAAGTCGCCAATCGGGAAATTCTTCGCATTCTGCGCGCTCGGCTCGACCATTTGGGAGGGAGTTGGCCGGATGAAGTGCCGAGCGTCTTGTGGGCCATCCGAACGACGCCAAAAGAAGGGACGGGAGTCACACCGTTCCATTTGGTATATGGCGGTGAGGCTGTCATACCGGTCGAAGTCGGCGTTGAGTCAGCCAGGATCCAGAGCTATGATGATGACAACGCCGAACAAAGAAACATGGAGCTGGATTTGGTAGAAGAGGAGAGGGCAAAGGCGTCCGTTCGGCTGATGGCATACCGTCAGCGGATGAAGCAAAACTACAACCGGCGCGTAATTCCCAGATCGTTCCAAGTCGGCGATCTTGTCTGGAAGAAACTCAAGCCGGTCGGCGACGTCGGCAAGCTTGAAGCTCCACGGGCAGGCCCTTTCAAAATCATCGAAAAGCTCCGCTCAGGCGCGTATTATCTGGAGGATGAGGACGGACGGCAGCTAGATAGGCCGTGGAGCGCGAACCACCTCCAGCCTTACCGGGCGGGGTGAAAGGTGTATCACTGTAAATCACCCTGTGTATTTCATTTTTTGACTAAATACTTGAAATGCAGAGATGAAAAGTCAAAAGAGCGAATATAAGGCATTATCATCGTAAACCGAAGGCCCCCGAGCCGATCGGCCGGGAGGTTTGTATCCGAGCCGGGAGCTCGAACCCGAAGGCCCCCGAGCCGATCGACCGGGAGGTTTGTATCCGAGCCGGGAGCTCGAACCCGAAGACCCCAGGCCGTTCGGCCGGGCTGCATACTAGTGTGGCAGGAAGGAAACCAAAGCCCTGCGCTGTTCAGGATGATAGAGGGAGGTTATTGCCTGAAGCGAAGGCCTGAGCCGGTCGGCCGGGTATATGGTTTTCCGAGCCAAGTGCTCGACAACGAAGACCCCGAACCGCTCTGCCGGAGGTATACGGATCAAATTGGCGCCAAACGCTCTAAAAACGGAAGCCCCGTACCATTCGGACGGAGATAAAATTATCCGAGCCAAAATGCTCGACGTAGACCCTGAGCCGTTCGGCCAGGAGTACGTTCTTGGGTAAATGGATTATCCGAGCCAAGCACCCGAATAGTGAAAGCCTCCCGGCCGATCAGATTCGCAAGCGAATGACCCGTGCTGTTCGGCCGGGCATAAATATTGTTCAAGCGCGGGATATGAAGGCCAAGGTCACTCGACCTGGTAAGGAGTTAGCCTCGAAGGCCGTCTAGCCCAGACGTTAAACCGTAGAGACGAGCCGGCGTCTATAAATCCCCGAGCCGAAGACCGACGAGCACCGTCGTTAAAGATCGAGAGCCGCGCCGATCGGCTATAAACATCCGTGCCGACGAGCACCGTCGTTAAAGATCGAGAGCCGCGCCGATCGGCTATAAACATCCGCGCCGACGAGCACCGTCGTTAAAGATCGAGAGCCGCACCGATCGGCTATAAATAACCGCGCTGTCTAGCCCAGACGTTAAACCGTAGAGACGAGCCGGCGTCTATAAACCCTCCGAGCGGAAAATCGACGAGCCCCGTCGTTAAAAATCGAGAGCCGCGCCGATCGGCTATAAATATCCGCGCCGTCTAGCCCAGACGTTAAACCGTAGAGACGAGCCGGCGTCTATAAACCCTCCGAGCGGAAAATCGACGAGCCCCGTCGTTAAAGATCGAGAGCCGCGCCGATCAGCTATAAACATCCGCGCCGACGAGCACCGTCGTTAAAGATCGAGAGCCGCGCTGATCGGCTATAAACATCCGCGCCGACGAGCACCGTCGTTAAAGATCGAGAGACGAGCCGGCGTCTATAAATGTCCGAGCGAAATGTCGACGAGCACCGTCGTTAAAGATCGAGAGCCGCGCTGATCGGCTATAAACATCCGCGCCGACGAGCACCGTCGTTAAAGATCGACAGTCGCACCGATCGGCTATAAATAACCGCGCTGTCTAGCCCAGACGTTAAACCGTAGAGACGAGCCGGCGTCTATAAACCCTCCGAGCGGAAAATCGACGAGCCCCGTCGTTAAAAATCGAGAGCCGCGCCGATCGGCTATAAATATCCGCGCCGTCTAGCCCAGACGTTAAACCGTAGAGACGAGCCGGCGTCTATAAACCCTCCGAGCGGAAAATCGACGAGCCCCGTCGTTAAAAATCGAGAGCCGCGCCGATCGGCTATAAATATCCGCGCCGTCGAGCACCTGTTGGTTGCTACTCGGAAAACCTAGAGGTTCCACTGTACAAAAATTTGTACAAAGGTCTAACATTTTCCTAGCTACCATGTGTTCTTTTAAATTAAATTTTGGATCGCCTGCGGAACTTAACACGTTTGATCCAAAACTTAATCTATTTGTTCTTTTAGGTTTTGACTTGGATCTCCTGCGGAACTTAACACGTTCGACCCAAGTCTCCTTAAGTTATTAATTCCATTAAATATTAATTTCCATAAAAGGTTCCCAGTACTGACGTGGCGAGGCACATGGCCTTCTTGGATATGGGAGCAACCACCACCGACTAGACAAAACCTTTAATAGAAAGCTAATATTTAATTTCCTAAAATAACTTTAGGTTAACCAAAAAGAACAATCAAATCACAAGGAAAAGAAAGAAACAAAAGAACACAACTTCGAAAAAACATATTCGAAATACTAGAACGTAAGCCTCTTGTATTTGGTATTATTTCCATAAATAACTAGCATGATGCGGAAATAAAATTTACTAGTTATACCTTGTAGAAAAACCTCTTGATCTTCTACCGTATTCCTCTTCTAACCTCGGACGTTGTGTGGGCAACGATCTTCCAAGATGAGAAACCACCAATCACCTTCTTCTCCTCCTAGCTAGGTTCGGTCAACAAAGAGGAAGCTTCACCAAGGAAGAAAAACAAAATACTAACCAAGCTCCAAGAGATGCTAGCTTTCTCTCCTTCTTCTTCTTCTCCGAGTAGTATCCGGCCACCACAAGAGCTCCAATAGAAGGGTAGGGTTCGGCCACCACAAGAGGAAGAGAAGGAGAGGTTGGCCGGCCACACCAAGGAACAAAAGAGGGAGAGGAATAATAGATGTTGTCTTGTGAAGGCACCCTCACCCCTTCTTTTATATTCCTTGGCCTAGGCAAATTAGGAAATTTAATTACAATAAATTTTCCTTAATTTCCTTGACATGATTTAATTGAGAGAAATAAAATAAAATTTCCCAATTAATTTCAAGTGGCCGGCCATCATTGGATAACAAAGAGGACAAGTTTTAATCAACAATTAAAACTTCCTAATTTGTTTCCGGAAATTTTAAAAAATAAAATTTCTCTTTAAAATCTCTTCATGGTTGATAAAAGGAAATTTCTATAATTTTAATTTTATCAACATGTGAATAATTTTTAAAGAAAAAATAAAACATCTCTCCAATCTACAAATAAGGAAAGAGATCTAATCTCTTTCTTTAATCTTTTGTAGATTTTTTACAAGAGTGATATTTTAATTTTAATTCTCTTTAAAATATATCTTCCACATAATAATAAAAATTAAAATTAAATTTCTTTTTTAAATTTATTTGGCCGGCCCTACTTAGCTTGGGTTCAAGCTAGGGCCGGCCACCCAATCTCATACCTAGGCCGGCCCTAGCTTGATCCCAAGCTAGCTTGGCCGGCCCCTATTGGGTGGGTATAGAAGGTGGGTATAGGTGGGTATAGAACTCTATAAATAAGAGGCTACGATAGGGACCGAGAGGAGGAATTGGTTTTGGTCTCCCGATAAAATTAAGCATCCCGTGTTCGCCCCGAACACACAACTTAATTTTATCAACGATAATTCATTCCACTAGAGAACTATCATTGAACTACCGCACCAATCCCAAATTACATTTTTGGGCTCCTTCTTATTATGAGTGTGTTAGTCTCCCTGTGTTTAAGATATCGAATGTCCACTAATTAAGTGAGTTACTGACAACTCATTTAATTAATGTCTAAGTCCAAGAGTAGTACCACTCAACTTTATCGTCATGTCGGACTAAGTCCACCTGCAGGGTTTAACATGACAATCCTTATGAGCTCCTCTTGGGGACATTATCAACCTAGTATCTCTAGGACACAGTTTCCTTCTATAATCAACAACACACACTATAAGTGATAGCATTTCCCAACTTATCGGGTTTATTGATTCATCGAACTAAATCTCACCCATTGATAAATTAAAGAAATAAATATCAAATATATGTGCTTGTTATTATATTAGGATTAAGAGCACACACTTCCATAATAACTGAGGTCTTTGTTCCTTTATAAAGTCAGTATAAAAGGAACGACCTCGAATGGTCCTACTCAATACACTCTGAGTGTACTAGTGTAATTATATAGTCAAGATAAACTAATACCTAATTACACTACGACCTTCTAATGGCTTGTTCCTTTCCATTCTGGTCGTGAGCTACTGTTTATAATTTATAAGGTACTGATAACATTATCTTCTGTATGTGACACCACATACTATGTTATCTACAATATAAATTAAATGAACAACTACAAACAAATGTAGATAATTAGACCAAATGTGATTCTTTATTCATAATGAATGTTTACAAAGCTTAGGCTTTCAGTATACACTCCAACAATCTCCCACTTATACTAATGACTAAGCTGCCATATCTTCTACCATTCATCCGATTCCCATTCCTCCACATGCCGATCGAAAGCTTTGTAGGAAGGGCCTTAGTGAAAGGATCCGCCAGGTTATCCGATGCAATCTTGGCGATGACAACTTCTCCTCGCTCCACAATATCTCGTATCTGGTACGTAGCCTATATGTTTACTTGCCTTATGAGCTCGTGGTTCCTTCGAGTTTGCAATCATCGCTATTATCACAATAAATTGTGATGATTTTGGGCAAACCAGAATCACATCTAAGTCCATTAGAAAGTTCCCGAGCCATACCGCTTCTTTAGCCGCCTCGAGGTGCTACATACTCGACTTCCATGGTTGAGTCGCATTTCGCTTAACACTCCTCCATGAAATGGCTCCACCTCCTAAAGTAAACACATAGCCCGATGTAGACTTATCGTTATCCCTATCGATTGGAAATCAATCCGTGTAACCCACTGGAGCAAATCATCCGCTTGGTATACTAGCATATAATCCCTAGTCCTTCTCGTGTACTTTAATATATGCTTTATCGCACCAATGTCCTTGTCCAGGTTACTCTGATATCTACTGACCATGCCTACGACAAAACAAATATCAGGTCTCGTACATAGCATTGCATACATTAGGCTTCCTACAGCCGAAGCATAAGGAACTGCTTTCATGTCCTCTATCTCTTTTGATGTCTTTGGAGACATCTCTTTAGATAAAGCTACTCCATGTCTAAAAGGTAAGAAACCTTTCTTGGAATCTGCATGCTAAAACGAGCAAGGATTGTATCTATATATGAAGCTTGGGATAGACACAACATTCTTTTCTTACGATCCCTTATAACTTTGATCCCAAGAATGTGTGCACATTCTCCTAAGTCCTTCATATCAAATTGTTTGGACAACCATACCCTTACGTCTGATAATACCTTGACATTGTTGCCAATTAACAAAATATCATCTACGTATAGTACAAGAAATACCACCACATTTCCGTTACACTTCTTATATACACAAGACTCATCCGGACTTTGAATAAATCCATATATTGGATTACTTCATTAAACCGGATGTTCCAAGACCTTGATTGCTTGAGTCCATAAATGGACCGATTGAGCTTGCACACTAGATGCTCTTTGCCTTTTCAATGAACCCTTCCGGTTGCTTCATATGGATGTTCTCTTCAAGACTTCCATTAAGGAAAGCTGTCTTGACATCCATTTGCCAAATCTCATAATCCATATGAGCAGCAATGGATAAGAGTATCCGGATAGACTTAAGCATGGCTACCGGTGAAAAGGTCTCCTCATAATCGATTCCCTCCTTCCGAGTGTACCCTTTCGCAACAAGCCTAGCTTTGAAGGTTTCTACCTTCCCGTCATCCCTCTTTTCCTTTTGTAGATCCACTTGCATCCAACGGCTTTTACACCATCGGTGGTTCTACAAGCTCCAGACTTTATTAGAGTACATAGACTCTATTTCGAATTCATTGCCTTTTGCCAAGATGTGCATCTATATCTTGGAGTGCTTGTCATATGTTCGTGGATCAGGTTCATGTTTACCCGGAACCAAGTCTCAAGACTCTCCCAAAACATGAATCTTTCAGTGCCTTACAACCCTCCCACTACGACGAGGCACCGTCGTGGTTGTGTATCATGTGTGACACGTGTTGCGTCTCTTGTGGTACTTCATCTTGTCTTGTTACTGAAGTAGACATGTCCTCTCTAAGTTCTTCTAAAACAACTTTACTCTGGGCTTGTGATCCATTATATAGTCTTCTTCTAAAAGCGGGCATTGGTGCTAACAATGACCTTCGTCTTTAGGACTATAAAATAAACCACCTTTCGTTCCTTTGGGATATCCTACAAACACGCGAACTTCTGTACGAGATTCTAACTTATCAAGATCTGGTTTCAGCACATGTGCTGGACTACTCCATATCCGAATATGTCTTAGACCGGGTTTTCGCCCATTCCACAATTCTATGGGAGTAGAAGAAACTGATTTAGAAGGTACTAAGTTCGGAACGATACTGCTGTTTCCGAGCATATCCCCAAAACGAATTTAATTCAATAACTCATCATTGATCTAACCATCTCCATAAGAGTCACATTCCTTCGCTCGCTACACCATACATTGGGGTGTTCCAGTGCATAATTGGGATTGAATCACCTCGATAAGTAATTCCTAAACTCTCCTAAGAGGTATTCGCCACCATGATCAGATCGTAGTGTCTTGATACTTTTACCTAATCGTTTCTCCACATCAGCCTTGTATTCTTTGAACTTATCAAAGCACTCGGACTTGCGGCGCATTAGGTAAATATATCCGTATCTTGAATAATCGTCTATGAAAGAGACAAAATATTCAAAACCTCTTGCCTGGACAGACATAGGACCACACAAATCAGAGTGAACCAACTCTAACACTTCTTTGGCTCTATACCCCTTGGCCTTGAACGGCCTCTTGGTCATTTTACCTTCTAAGCAAGATTCACAAGTTGGAAAATTTTCCAACTCTAATGAACTCAAAAGTCCATCGGCTATAAGCCTCTGAATCCTACTTAAATTAATATGACCAAGTCTTAGATGCCAAAGATATGCTTGGTTCATTTCTGAAGGTTCTTTTCTCTTATTAGAATTAGAAGATGAGTTATAAATTTCCATGTTTTACTTTGTGGAAGAAATTGGATTTAAAGTATACAAATTGCCAACTAATGCACCAGAACAGATAATCACTTTATTTCTTTTAATAACTACATCGTTACTGAAAGAAACTGAATATCCATCTAAAAACAGTTTAGAAACTGAAATTAAATTCTTTCTAAAACTGGGTATATAAAGACAATTTCTTAAAACCAAATTTCTATTTCTACTAAAAGACAAGTAGACGTCTCCCACTGCAACAGCTGCCACCTTAGTAGCATTGCCCATGTAGACAGTAATCTCCCCTTCAGATAGTCGTCGGGTTTCCTGGAACCCCTGCAAGGAATTGCAGATATGATCAGTGACTCCCGTATCTACACACCAGGTGCTGGTAGATAACACCGCTAAACATGTTTCAACAACTAGAGCATGAGATATACCTTTGTTTTGGTTCCTACGAGGATCAGCCTTCCAATGTCACCGCTTAGATGAAGCATTGCCCTTGACTTCTTCACTCCGACTTTAAATCCCAGACTGAGATTTATTCACTTTCTTTCTGAACCAAATTGTTTCTTCTTCTTCTTTCCTTTCGGTTTAGAAGTAGAACCATTTTCGATAGTGAATATGAGCATTGTGACGAAATAATCCTTCTGCTGCTTGTTCATCAGTAGTTCCGCTAATGAATAAGCCCTCTTATTCATATTATTGTTCAGCGCTCAAAACTTCTAGGTAGCATTTGGAGGATCATATCGATCCGGGTTTCCCATCAATTTCTCCTCCAAGGATCAGTATCTCGTTCGGATAAGCCATCATCTTTAGGATATGATCCTTTACGGGTACCCTTGCATGGTGGCTGTCATTATCTTTCTCATGGCTTCTTGCCTAGAAGCCCTATCCTGATGACCAAAGAGTTCCTTGAGATTGTTCATAATATCATAGGCTGTTGGTAAATCTTGATGCTGATGTTGCAATACATTTGACATTGAAGCCAAAATGTAACACCGCGCCATCTCATCTGCTTTTACCCATTTCCTATGATATTCAATCTCCTCTTGGGTAGATTCACCAGTAGGTGCATCAGGGCACTGCTCAGTCAGTACAAATTTATAGCTTTCAGCAGTAAGAACAATGTCCAGGTTTCTTTTCCAATCTATGTAGTTTGGTCCAGTAAGTCTATTCTGTTGAAGTATGATGGAGTTGAAAGACATCCTAAGAATCACAAATAACTTTTGGTCAGAACTCTAAATTTAGAATAATATTGATTCCTCAAACAATACTATTTTAAATTAACCAACACCTCATAACACCGTGAATTTTGTATGCCACGTTAGTGTGGACGTATACAAATTCAACATTTGTAAAAGGAGGGTTTTAACCCATTAATTTTATTATCTTGTCAACCTAACTTTTTGACAAATAAAAATAATAGTTGGTATCATTTGGTCACACAAATAATAACAGTGACTCGATGGGGAGGATACTATTAGATGTGTCTATGTGTATACCATTACTTGACACTAAGTCCATTAATAAGATTATGCCCCTTCCGTTGGGGAAGATCACACGCTCTTAATTAATTTCCTATAGTCATCCAAAATGGAAGTTTGTTCTAGTGATCCACAAACAAGCTCATCCGATATGGAGGAAGGCACTCAGAGCCAACGCAAGCTTGTTTGCATCACTTACAAACCAATAATGGAGACCATGGGATTTATTTAAAATTCCTCTCCCACTTAGTTATTTATAAATGAGGAATTTTAACTATGCTAGCCTACTAAACTTGTAAACTAACATGCACACACAGCACAATATAAAAGCAATAAATAGAAAATTTAATTTTCAACTATTATGGCTTTTATCTCTAATTGTCCTCCGTGTGTTGTCATCCCAAGCTGCTGCCATATTTGGCCACCGCCTCCGGGTCTGTCGCATCCATCTTGCTCCTAGTTCCGCTGCGCCTCTGGTCCTTAGAAGGTTCCACGCTTTGCAAGATTCGATCCGCGACATAAATAGAATTTTACATTTTTGATCCTATATTCCATAAAAGGAATGTACATGTATCTAGATCAAAAATAAAATCCTAATAAAACTAAATACAGCTCCTGCTGTATTTTAATACAATCATGCACACACATATAAATTGCCCTTGACATGTCCAAGGGTCCAATCACACACATAATTAACTAAAAGCCATAATAGTTGGATCCTGTATCCACAAAGTTAGCACATCCTACTATTATCCTGCCTAAATTATGTATGACATGTGCATAATTAAACTAAATACCAAATACACAGAGGCAAAACCCTAGCTCTGATACCAATTGTTGGTTGCTACTCGGAAAACCTAGAGGTTCCACTGTACAAAAATTTGTACAAAGGTCTAACATTTTCCTAGCTACCATGTGTTCTTTTAAATTAAATTTTGGATCGCCTGCGGAACTTAACACGTTTGATCCAAAACTTAATCTATTTGTTCTTTTAGGTTTTGACTTGGATCTCCTGCGGAACTTAACACGTTCGACCCAAGTCTCCTTAAGTTATTAATTCCATTAAATATTAATTTCCATAAAAGGTTCCCAGTACTGACGTGGCGAGGCACATGGCCTTCTTGGATATGGGAGCAACCACCACCGACTAGACAAAACCTTTAATAGAAAGCTAATATTTAATTTCCTAAAATAACTTTAGGTTAACCAAAAAGAACAATCAAATCACAAGGAAAAGAAAGAAACAAAAGAACACAACTTCGAAAAAACATATTCGAAATACTAGAACGTAAGCCTCTTGTATTTGGTATTATTTCCATAAATAACTAGCATGATGCGGAAATAAAATTTACTAGTTATACCTTGTAGAAAAACCTCTTGATCTTCTACCGTATTCCTCTTCTAACCTCGGACGTTGTGTGGGCAACGATCTTCCGATATGAGAAACCACCAATCACCTTCTTCTCCTCCTAGCTAGGTTCGGCCAACAAAGAGGAAGCTTCACCAAGGAAGAAAAACAAAATACTAACCAAGCTCCAAGAGATGCTAGCTTTCTCTCCTTCTTCTTCTTCTTCTCCGAGTAGTATCCGGCCACCACAAGAGCTCCAATAGAAGGGTAGGGTTCGGCCACCACAAGAGAAAGAGATGGAGAGGTTGGCCGGCCACACCAAGGAACAAAAGAGGGAGAGGAATAATAGATGTTGTATCTTGTGAAGGCACCCTCACCCCTTCTTTTATATTCCTTGGCTTAGGCAAATTAGGAAATTTAATTACAATAAATTTTCCTTAATTTCCTTGACATGATTTAATTGAGAGAAATAAAATAAAATTTCCCCAATTAATTTCAAGTGGCCGGCCATCATTGGATAACAAAAGAGGACAAGTTTTAATCAACAATTAAAACTTCCTAATTTGTTTCCGGAAATTTTAAAAAATAAAATTTCTCTTTAAAATCTCTTCATGGTTGATAAAAGGAAATTTCTATAATTTTAATTTTATCAACATGTGAATAATTTTTAAAGAAAAAATAAAACATCTCTCCAATCTACAAATAAGGAAAGAGATCTAATCTCTTTCTTTAATCTTTTGTAGATTTTTACAAGAGTGATATTTTAATTTTAATTCTCTTTAAAATATATCTTCCACATAATAATAAAAATTAAAATTAAATTTCTTTTTTAAATTTATTTGGCCGGCCCTACTTAGCTTGGGTTCAAGCTAGGGCCGGCCACCCAATCTCATACCTAGGCCGGCCCTAGCTTGATCCCAAGCTAGCTTGGCCGGCCCCTATTGGGTGGGTATAGAAGGTGGGTATAGGTGGGTATAGAACTCTATAAATAAGAGGCTACGATAGGGACCGAGAGGAGGAATTGGTTTTGGTCTCCCGATAAAATTAAGCATCGTGTTCGTCCTGAACACACAACTAAAGTTCATCAATAACAACTCATTCCACTAGAGAGTTATTATTGCATTACCGCACTAATCCCAAATTACATTATGGGCTCTTTCTTATCATGAGTGTGTTATTCTCCCCGTGTTTAAAATGTCGAATGTCCACTAATTAAATGAGTTACTGACAACTCTCTTTAATTAATATCTTAATCCAAGAGTAGTACCACTCAACTTTATCGTCATGTCGGATTAAGTCCACCTGCAGGGTTTAACATGATAATCCTTATGAGCTCCTCTTGGGGACATTATCAACCTAGATTACTATGACACAGTTTCCTTCTATAATCAACAACACACACTATAAGTAATATCATTTCCTAACTTATCGGGCCTTTTGATTTATCGAACTAAATCTCACCCATTGATAAATTAAAGAAATAAATATCAAATATATGTGCTTGTTATTATATTAGGATTAAGAGCACACACTTCCATAATAACTGAGGTCTTTGTTCCTTTATAAAGTCAGTATAAAAGGAACGACCTCGAATGGTCCTACTCAATACACTCTGAGTGTACTAGTGTAATTATATAGTCAAGATAAACTAATACCTAATTACACTACGACCTTCTAATGGCTTGTTCCTTTCCATTCTGGTCGTGAGCTACTGTTTATAATTTATAAGGTACTGATAACATCATCTTCTGTATGTGACACCACATACTATGTTATCTACAATATAAATTAAATGAACAACTACAAACAAATGTAGATAATTAGACCAAATGTGATTCTTTATTCATAATGAATGTTTACAAAGCTTAGGCTTTCAGTATACACTCCAACAGCACCGACGTTAAATATCGAGAGACGAGCCGGCGTCTATAAACCCTCCGAGCGGAAAATCGACGAGCCCCGTCGTTAAAGATCGAGAGCCGCGCCGATCGGCTATAAACATCCGCGCCGACGAGCACCGTCGTTAAAGATCGAGAGCCTCGCCGATCGGCTATAAACATCCGCGCCGACGAGCACCGTCGTTAAAGATCGAGAGCCGCGCCGATCGGCTATAAACATCCGCGCCGACGAGCACCGTCGTTAAAGATCGAGGGCCGCGCCGATCGGCTATAAACATCCACGCCGACGAGCACCGTCGTTAAAGATCGAGAGCCGCGCCGATCGGCTATAAACCTCCGCGCCGACGAGCACCGTCGTTAAAGATCGAGAGCCGCATCGACCGGCTATAAATAACCGCGCCGTCGACCACCGACGATAAATATCAAGAGACGAGCAAAGGATGGTTAATCGGAATTAAAGAGGCAAACAAGTTTGCGCGCTGAGCGGCTGATCAGGCGCGTAATGAGACATTAAAGATAATTCGCTTGTCTGGCATAACGAGGTGCCGAGCGGAATGGTTATAAAGAATACTTAGTAAGTTCTTGCCACAATAAAAGGTGAAAGGAACAGAAGATCATCTACTACGCAAGCTAAAAAAGTCATTACAGAGATAGTCCGGGCCGAACGGCTGGAATACAAAAAAGTTTATAAAAACGCTCCTCAGACATCAAAATCAAAGAGAGCGTCGGGGATGGTGTCCATCACGCTCGCTATATCTTCGGGGGGGGGGGGGGGGGGGGTGGTCAACTCGGCAGACAGGTGACCTTTGGTCTTTAGATATCCCACCGCCGCCTTGATCGCCTCCTCGAACGTGAGGGATATCTTGTCAGTGAACTTCTCTCCGAAGTCCTCCGAACAAAGGAACGCTTTCCTCACCTCGTCAGAGCGGGCCGACTCCCCCTCCTGGTATTCCTTGAGCGCGGCATGGGCGGCATCGCTGGCGGCTTGGAGCGTGGCCAGATCTCCGTCGAATCTTTGGAGATCCGCCGAGCGGCCCTCCTTCTCGGCGGCCAACAGGGCGTCCAAGTCTTTGATGCGTTGTTCCAACCCCCTGATCTCCACCTTCATACGGTCCATATCATTGATGGCCTGTTGCTTCCGAGTGGTCGCCGTTTTGAGCTCCTTCTCTCGTTGCTTGATCATCGTTTCGAGCCGAACGACTTTGCTCGCCAAATCGTTAGCCCTTTTCCGTTCGGCATCCAGCGATTTTTTGGCCTTCGCCAGAGCGGCAGCCGACTGCCCGTTACCCCCAACGGTTTTTTGTTTTTTCAACTCGTCCTCCAGCTAGGCCAATCGATTGCTAATAGCGATCTGCTCCACCCAGTTCTACCAACAAATGTCCACAGGTTAGAAACCTAATTCGAATATGCAAATAAAGAAAAGGAGAGCATACCCCGGTGGCCTGTTGAAGGTTGCTATCGCCGAGCTGCCCGGGAGTCATCGTGGCTATGCGACGCCGAGCATCTATCCAAGCTTGGGCAAGAGGGCCCGTCAGAGTAATCAGCTGCTCGGGGACCACTGGCCGATCAGCAGCAGCCATGTACGCCTCTGAGGGGAGGCGCAGAACGGTCTTTATCATGTTTTGGCCGCTCGGCTCGCTCTGAGAAGCAGCGGCCTTATCGGACGGCCCACCGGCAGAAGAGGAGGGAAGCTCACCCATACGCCTGATACGGCGTAAAGTTCTGGAAGGGCTGGACGGCGGCACCTCCGAGCTGGCCCTCGGAGAGCCCTGAGGAGTTGGGGTACTCTCGAGGGAAACCGTCCCGGATAGCACCGGTGCGCCCGCGCTCCGCTCGGGCAGTGGCTCATCAAGGTTAGAGGCAGGGGCAGATTCTGGTCTTCGGCGCTTCCGAGTGCGTAGCGGCACATCATCGGCCGAACGGCCCCCTACCTCAGCCTCGGTAGGAGGTTCCAGGTCACCCGCGGCCTCATTATGAAAGGCAGGGACATCTGAGGCTTCGGGGACAGTTGGTGCCCCCTCACTTTCTCCACTGGTCGGATCGGATGGAGCAAGGCCCCGCTCGGCGGCCTCCTTGTTCGTCACCTCCTCAATCTGAGCAGCTTTCAGTTTGAGCTTCTCGGTAGCCTTGGCACGCCACATGACTTCAGCTGCAGAAGCAAAAAATAAATCAGTTAGAACAAAACAAATGAGAAGATAAGGAAACTTACTCATGCTGTAGGGCAGATCGGCGGGGATAGAAGACAAGCCGAATATATGCATTACTCCCGGAAGGAGCATCTCGTCAATATGATAGCGCTGACCGACTAGCCGTTCGGCTGCATGGAGATAGTCCGCGTCACCTCTAAACTTGCCGAGCTCCGGTTGCGCGGGCATAGCCGTCTGCCACTTGGTGCGGAAAGTCGGCCGCTCGGGAAAACGTATATAGAAAAAATGCTCCTTCCAATGTTTGTTGGAGCTCGGCATATGATCAAAAAGCACGAAGCCTATCCTAGACTGGAAAACAAAGGTACCCCACTCGGCTTGCTTGGGATAGTAAAAGTAGTGGAATATTTTTGGGTCCAAGGGGATGTTGTTCAGCTTGAACAAAACTATCACTCCGCTCAGCAGCCTAATAGAGTTGGGAACTACCTGGCCGAGCGGAATGCGGAAATAGTTGCAGACTTCTATAAAAAATTTGTGAGGTGGAAAACGCAGTCCGGCCAGAAATTGGTCTCGGAAGAAAAGCACTGTGCCGGACGGCGGTTCATGAGGCCGAGCGGCTGGTGTGGCTAACACTATTTGGTGGTCGGTCGGCAGGTCATAAGTCCGGACGAGACGCAAGGCGTCTTCCTCATCAAAACGGCTCTCCATGGTCGTGTACCATAGACCTGGAGCGCCGCCAGTCGACTGTGAAGTGCTAGCCATGGTCAAGGGACGAGAATATAGGATGCCGAGGGAAGGGGTGAGCAAAGAATGGAGAAGAAGCCGATTGAAGGAAACAGGTAACAAAAAGAAGAAAGCGCTGGGAACAAGAGAAAAGGCCTTACAAACAAAGAAGATGATCGACGAAGGGCCGAGGTTTGCCGAAGAGTTGAGGGGCGAGGTTGCCGGAAGAGAATACAAGCAGAGAAGTGCCGGAGGAGAATGAAGCAGCGAGGCGGCGGCGGAAGCGGAGCCGCAAGCTTTATATTGCCGCCCGGAAGCAACCTCCACCGTCCGATCCAGGTCGTCGATATCGAGGTTGTCATCGGATCGTCCGTTTCAAACGGCGGCTGTCCCATCGGAAGTGACATAACCGCCATACTCTGACAAATGCACGGTCGCCACGTGTCTGCCGGTTACTAGCCGCATTTAATGAGCTCCCCTTACCGTGCGCAGAGCACGTGATGGGTAGTGTGGGAGAACAACGAACATCGATTCCCAGAAAATACAAGGCATGGACAAAGTGTCGCCGGACAGACATATATCGCCGCACGGAGGAGCATCTTTATGCCTGGCCGAGCGGCCTAAGGCAATGATCATTGTTCGACAGATCGGCAGTCCAGTCAGTCGGACTTTGCCTCCTTCGACTAGACTCGAGAGGAAGGCAAGTGATCCGGCGGTAAAAATCCGGAACCCCATAAGGAGTCAACGCTGAGGGGAGGTCAAAGGGTCCAGGGGCTCGCCGGAAAAGAAAGGGAAATCTGATAGTAAAAGGCACCCTGGTAGGGACCAGGGGTCCGACGCTCAAATAAAGCAGTGCGTAATGACCGAGCGGAAGGAGGTGCCGCCCGGACGGCGCAAAGAATCAAGGCCGTCCGGACGACGTTCATCGCCCGCTCGGCGGGCCGGGCACCCCAGTCAGACGGTGGGTAAAAGACGGGACATCCGTCAAGTCGTATGGCTGTGCCATACTTCTAGTCTGACAACGGGTGGTCCTGCCGTCCCATCAAAGAACATGCTCGGACTGTGGCAGCATGGTGTCAGGTAAGCTCTCTGACAAGTGCATACCGCGGTATGGGTTGCTGACACGTACGCACCTCGGTTGGCGTGCATCAGTTCCTTCTCCGTCTTATATAAAGAGGCTATTACTTCGCCAAAGGTACGCAGAATACGAATTTGGCAGCCACTTTCTCCACCACTTACCTGACTTGAGCGTCGGAGGACCGTCGCCGGGACACCCCTCCCGGCTCGGTTTTGTTGCAGGTTCGCCGGAGCACTCGAGGATCCAGCAGAGAGCGCCACGTGCCCAGCGTCCACTGACTCTTGATTCAGACAGGATCATATAATATATTTGAAATCCACAAGACCAGAAATGGGTGCAATCGAAGCTCTCTAGGACAATTAGTGGGTTTGAATCAAAACCCACTGATTGACCTAAAGAACTTCGATTGCACTCATTTCATATCCTGTTAATTTCTTAGATTGTAAAGTGTTCAAATATGCTATCTATTGTTTATTTCGATTTCTCTGGAGGTATTAAAATCTTATTGAAAGAATCAGTTGATATCTCACATACCTTGGACCTAATATAAAATCTCACCTTCTGATAAGACAAAATAAACAATTGAGGACATATTTGGACTCCTTACAACCTTAGGAATCCACAGGACCTGAAATAGGTGAAATCAGAGCTCTATTAGTCGATTAATGGATTTCGATCGAAATTGACTGAAATCCCACATTGGGCTTAATATGAGTTTATATCAAACCTAATATGGGCTTGATATAAACTCATATTAAGGCCAATGTGGAATTTTGGCTGATTTCAGTCAAAATCTATTAATCTACTTGGAGTGTTGGACCAGAAAGTATGAAAACTAAAACGAAGCATAGTGGCAATTATAATCACTCATAGTGATCTCTCGAAGTTGCAACTGAAGACGCCGGCGGTCGACGAAGAGGTTGCTGTTGTCGGAAGCACGATCACGGAGCAACCGAAAAGCGCTTCAATGTTCACGAACCAAATCCCAGCCTCTGGATGCTCTCCCTTTGCTCGCACACAATAACCTGAGTGCTCTCTGATCACCTTCGCAAAAGCTTGGTGCTCACCTCCTCCCAGATCTGTGCTTGGACGCACCTTAAATAAGAAGGCTGAGGAAGACGAAGGGGAAAGGATGCCCCTTCGTCTCCCTGCCATTTGTAGCAAACAGCCGTTTGCAGCAGCGAAAGGGACGAACCCTTTCATCTCCTGTAACGCCCAACATCTCCCACTCGTCCAAGTCAATCCATAAGGTTATATGGTCACATAGACCATGTCAGTCACATGGACTATAAGGTGATCATGTCATGAAGACCAGAGAAAATTAGTCATACAGACCAAATAAGTCACATAGACTTTATGAGGATCAAGTCATGAAAACCATATCAGAACATCCATTCCATACATTAGGGAAAATGGTTCGTGCGACAGCAAGCACAGTGAGCATTCAATTGCTAAGAAGATTGTCACACCTTACTTAGCTGCTCCACATAACGAATCAGAGACATATGTCCATAGAACGAATCAGAGACATAAATGACTTGCCTTCACTCCAGATTAAATTATTTACATCATTATGAACATCTCTAATCCCTCATATTGACCATATGTCAAGAGCATGTTCAACATCTCCAATCAAACAAATTATTCACAATTATATTTTATGTACTGAACTAAAAATGTAACCGGTACTAGTGAATAAATGTCAGATGTAAATCAATCTTAATTTTCCTTTTTAGCTAGAATCTATTTATTCTAATCAGTCGCTTTCCTAGTTATACTCCATAGACCAAATCATCCATAGCCAATAGGAAACATGCTAAAGTAGCAGACACTGATCAGAACTTCAAGTAGACAGCTAAATAGTCACTTAGGGTAAAATCGAGATTAATTTATAATCTCAAGGGTCTCACATAGTAGAGAAGCAGAGATCCATTCTCCAACTACCCTTCTTGTCGCTATAGCACATGTGGTATGAATCACATGCTACGATATTATTCCCTTTTCCAAAACGAGCGCATGTTTTTCTCAAAATTTAACATCGTACAAATTTCGATCTAGACATTCCCAATGTCTAATCCTGAATTCAACATATGAATTCTAATCTGGTCTCAAGCAGATTCAGTAAATGGTGGGTGCATTTACTCCAATCATTACACAAATGATCTTATCTTGATACAAATATCAAGGTGACCTTAACTTATGGGTATGTCTCTATTCACAGCTATATAAGTTATCCCATAAGCGACGGTCTTACCTCTATTTGTACTTAAGAAATATAGATGATTGTCCATGTGAGTGGACCAATCTCAATTTGCTAACATGCTTATCGAGACTTTTATTCAAATGTAACAAAGACATATACACTGAATAAATCATGTCATTTTTCATTTATCACAACGTCTTTACAATTAGTTACATTCTTCAAAGTCTCAAAGACTTCATATGTCCATAAAATGACTCTTTAGTCAATGACTTAGTAAAAGGATCAGCAAACATATTCCGTGTAGGGATGTACTCAAGAATAATCTTTTTCTTATCAACAATATCCCTTACAAAATTATACTTAATTTCTATATTCTTGCCTTTGCTGTGATATTTGGAATCCTTGGAAAAAGCTATCGCAGCTTGACTGTCACAGTACACAGTAACAGGACTCCCACTATCCTCAGCAATCTTCAGATGCTTCAGGAACCTTCTTAGTCAGACAGCCGCTGCACAAGCCACATACTCAGATTCCATTGTCGACAAGGCTACACAAGCCTGTTTCTTGCTGTTCCATGAGATGGCGCCACCATTCAGCAAGAAAACATAACCGGATGTGGATTTTCTGTCATCAAGGTCTCCTGCCCAATCTGCATATGAGTAGTCACTTACGCTCATATCTAATCCTTGGAACCAGAGGCAATAATCAGCTATTCCTTTAAGATATCTAAATATCCTCTTCACTAGTGTCTCGATCATGGGTTTGACTGGAAACGACTAACTAAGCCAACATCATAGCTTATATCGGGACGGGTACACAACATAGTGTACTTCAAACTACCAATGACACTGGCATATGGTTTCTTCTTCATTTCGGCTATTTCCTTAGGAGTCTTGGGATACATATTTTTTCTCAAGACAATACCTTTCGCTATAAGCGTCTGTTCAACGTTGCAATCTGACATATTGAAGTGTTGCAGCATCTTAGTGTTATAAGCTTCTTGAGACAAACCCAAAAGTCTCTTTGATCGGTCTCCAACGATCTTCACTCCTAAGATGTACTCTGCTTCTCCCATATCTATTATGTCAAATTGTGATGAAAGCCAACTTTTGACTTCTATCACACACTTTATGTCACTTCCAGCTATTAGCGTATCATCAACATATAATGACAAAATGACAAATTTTTTTTTTCCTTTCTTAGGTAAATACATAGATCCTCATTGATCATTTCGAAACCCTAAGACAATATTACTTCATTAAATCTTATGTTCCATTATCTTGATACTTGCTTTAGCCCATATATAGAATTCCGAAGTCTACATACTCTTTTCTCTTGGCCTTCAGCAACATAACCTTCTGGTTGTACTATATAGATTTCTTCGTTAAGATTGCCATTAAGGAAAGCTGTTTTTACATCCATCTAATGTAATTCCATGTCATATTGTGCTACTATAGCTAGGATGACACGTATTGACACAAATTTCACAACTGGGGAGAATGTCTCTTCAAAGTTAATACCCTTCATTTGAATATATCCTTTTGCAACTAATCAAGCTTTGTATCGATTAATCGATCCATCTGCTTTCCTCTTTACTTTGAGAATCCACTTATTCCCAATAGCCCTTCGGCCCGGAGGAAGATCGACTAAATCTCAAACTTAATTCTTTCTCATTGACTCCATTTCTTCATCTATTGTAATTTTCCATTCTTTTCTAACTGAGCTTCTCAAAGCTTCCTCAACTGTTTGAGGTTCCTCATCATCAACTGGGAGAACCATTAATGCCTCATTCTCTATATCAAACATTCTCTGAGGAATAATCTGACGACTATTTCTTCGAAGGTTAGACTATTGAGAAACTGACTCATTCAGTGGAAAATTACTCTCACTCCATTGACTAGATTCAGGCATCTCCTGATTTGTTGATAAAGGAACATTATCCTCCTCCTCTATCTCATATAGAGGAATTGTCTTATCAACTTCACCTCGTGTTGGGAACTCAATTTGTAGCATCTCTTAACTCTATTTCAGAGATGGTTCCATCTTGTCGCTCACCAATAAAAACATAACCCTTAGAAGTCTCAGAGTGTCTTATAAAGATACACTTCTTACCTCTGGGTCATAATTTCTCATGTTCGTGAGTCTTATCATGAACGTAGGCAGTTGATCCCCAAAGTCTCAAATTACTCAAATCCGACTTTCTGCCTGTCAAACGTTCATGTGGGGTAGATGTAACTGACTTTGAAGGCACTTTATTAAGTATATAGGCCGCAACTAATAATGCATCTCCCCAATAGGAAATTGACAAATTAGCCTGCGCCATCATAGACCTAACCATTTCAAGAAGAGTCTTATTTCTTCTTTCAACAACCCCATTTTGCTGTGGAGTTCCAGGGATAGTTAGCTGCCTAATAATCCCTTTCTCATTACACATTGTTTTGAACTGATCAGACAAATATTCACCTCCATGGTTAGTGCGCAAGGTTTTAACCTTACGTTCCAATTGATTCTCAACTTCGTTCAAGTAACGAATAAAGCAATCCAATGCTATATATTTGTGAGAAATCAAATACACATGACCAAAGCGTGTGAAGTCATCGATAAATGTAATGAAATAAGAACTCCCATTTCTAGCCTTCATATTCATTGGACCACAAATATCCTAATGAATTAATTGTAATGGTGATTCAGCCCTAATAGTCTTACCAAATGGTTTTCTAGTCGTCTTTCCCGCAAGACAATGCTCACATATAGACAAGTTAATCTTAGCATGAGTGCCTAATAGGCCCTCCTTAGCTAATCTATTTATTCGTTATTGTCCTATATGTCCCAATCTAGCATGCCAAATTTCATCATTAACATCAGCATTACTAGTAAGAGCAATGTTTGAAAAACACCCATAATTATTATTTGGTTCTACATCAAGAACCATAAAACCATTTGTTACAAAACCATGCCCAATTAACACAGAGTTAATTCGAAGTTCCACACAACGGCTATAAAAATTTACATTGTAACCTAAATCAAGAAGACAAATAACGGAAACTAGATTCCATCGAATCTCAGGAGCGTACAGGGCATCATGTAGAAACAAGGTGCCTCCACCACGTAGGTTGAGCTTGCAAGTGTCAATTCCTTTGACTTCAATTCTTGCATTGTTTCCTACATATATCCATTTGTTGCCAGCTGGTACCCGACGGTACTCCACATATGTAGCTCGATCACGAGCTACGTGGTTCGTTGCTCCTGAATCTACAATCCACAAAGGATACGAATCAGCTAACAACACTGTACTTGCAACATATTGCTCGTGGAAAGAAGACAAAAATGGATCTACCTTTTTAGGCTCAGCACACTCCCGAGCAAAATGACTCTTCTTGCCATAGTTGAAGTAAGTCAACCGGCTCTTAGGTTTTTGTCCATATTTCTTTCCTTTCTTCTTGATTTGGTTTTTCGCAGCAACAGCATTAGCCTCCTTTCCTTTCTTAAACCACTTGTTCTTATTCTTGGAACCAGAACCTTTAGCTACAAAAACTTGACCCAAAATCCATGCGGATTCAATCCTATCCGCCTCAAGTTCCACATGGCGTGAGACATTAGTGAAAGTCTTGATACTCTCACTATGGGTCAGGTTCTGTTTCATCGTTTCCCAAGAATTAGGAGGGGAATAGATAACTGCCTGAACCTGTTGTTCATCGGTCAACGTATAACCAGCAGTCTTAAGTTCTCGAATCATGTTACCCATCTCCTTGAGATGTTGGGCCATGGTAACATTCGAGCGCTTTTTACAACTATCAAACTTGATAGTTAGCTGACGAAGCTTACTCAGACTGACTCCACTGTACTTCTCTCTAAGGGCTACCTAGACAGCATGAGTAGATGGTAATGACTCATACTCAAATACCAGGTCATCCACCATTGAACTAATCAATATACCCTTAGCAATGGAGTCCTTCCTTTTCTATGTCTTATAGGCATCAAGGTCACGTCTGTGCTGTACTGTAGAACCATCAACTGGTTCCTCCATGAATTGATTTACAGCCTCTAGAACTTCTTGTTCCTCAAGAACGTATTGTATCTTGAGGTGCCAGATTTTGTAGTTATCCCCATATAATTTCTCACCCTTATTGAGTTCAGCTATGATGTTTTTAGTTGTCATGATCTACATAAATAAACAAATTATTTATTGTTTCAGTGTAATTCATATATGTGCAATTAATTATTGACTCAGTGTAAATTAGAATTAGTTTACAAAATTAAGTGATAACATTGTTTCCACTCATCATTTGTATGTTCTAAACTAATCAACACTGATCAATCATATTACACACATCCCATCTAATGAACGAATCATTATTGAAATAAACTAATCATTTTTTATATGAACTAATCATATGGATATATGAACGAATCATATTCACATGAACTAATCATTTCCAAGTTTGTTAACATATAACATAACTTTTCATTATAATAATTTTGTTCGTACATAACGATAGAAATTATTACATGGCTCAAAACTAAATGAGTTAACACTGTTCGTACATAACGACAGTAAACAGAATACTAATAAACTAGATAGGCCAACACTGCTCCCACTAGGACAAACACTAGTATAGCAGCCAACATTATCCCTATTAACCTGGACTCATTTAGGATAATCTCAGATGGGGCAGCTTCAGGATTCTCCATCAGATCCATTTCTAGATCTTCCTCAAGCATTTCCTAGTCCTCTTCAGACTCTTCAGGCTCTTCTTCACCCATATGATGAAGTAGTTCCTTACACAGTACTGAATATGTGACTTGTCCTTCATGACGTCCCCATACATAGTCTTCTATTATCCTAGGATACTCTGGCAATGATTACATTAATGTTCAGATCCTATAACTATCCAAGATTGGAAACTCTTCTTGCTCAAGTTTCCAAAATAGTCTATCAAGCAGTCTTACATGTCCGTCGACTCCATAAGCAGACTTATACTCTATCTCCTGAATCTCCTCTCGGAGCTGGTTTCGCCACACTTCGCGACGAGTCAATGTGGTAATAGTCCGTGCCATATGAAAAATTGAATTTAAATAAATCAGTACAAAACCGACTAACCAGTACAAAACTAGTTTAATTCAATTCATACAAGCATAATACCATCATTATAAATCAAGAAAAACAAATCTTCTTGATTTTCAGGAGTTTAAGTCGACTGACCCATTGGACCGGTCAATCAGGAGTCCGGATCTTAAGCTTAGTTTATTGTCCTCATTAGAACTAATCTAATTGGACAGGGATTTCTAACCTATGTTCTGTTATTGTTTAAGCCCATTTGAGTCAATCTCAGACTTATTGATCAAACTCAGGTCCGTTTGATTCATCTAATTCCCATTGAATTAAGTCTGATCCATTAGAACAAATCTAATTTTTATGATCAAATCTGACACAACAGAACTAATCCGGTCATATTTGATCAACCTAACTACTGTAATCAAGACCACCCTTATTAATTCAATAATAAACCGGGCTGGTTATACTAATAAATAATTTGAATCAATTTTAGATATCATTGAATCAAACTGGTCTGTTTAAATCAACTAATAATTTAAATCAGACCTGGATTTGATCGGACAAGTTGGTCTGGTTCCAATTTCAGTAAATTAAACCATAAATTAATTAAATATTTATTTATTAATTAATAATACATCTCAGTATGTATTTAATTAATTAATAAATATATTTAATTAAATTTGAACACATGCACTATTTAGATGTGTGAAGAAAAAAAAAATTAAAACATGCATGCACCTTTTTTTTCTTTATACACGTTTTTTTTTCTTCACTGTGCTTCGTCAAAATTACTGTGCATTTTCTCTCTTCAATCAATTGAAGAATCGATTCAGTGCACTCTCAGTGCACTGTTCGCGATTTCTTCTCTTGAATCGATTCAGTGAGCGCAGGTTTTTTTTCTTCACTGTGCTTCGTCAAAAAGCACTGTTCGCGAATTTGAATCGATTGAAACGAAATTTCAATCGATTCAATTCAATTGAATCGATTGGTTGATCGATTCAATTGATGAACAGTATTACTGTTCATCTTCTTCTTCACGACAGAAGAAGAAAAAACGCGAGTTTTTTCGCGTCGATTTCCATGCTTTCAAAATCATGCATGCTCTGATACCATTGTTGGACTAGAAAGCATGAAAACTAAAATGAAACATAGCGGTAATTATAATCACTCACAGTGATCTCCCGAAGTTGCAACTGAAGACGTCGGCGGTTGACGAAGAGGTTGCTGCTGTCGAAAGCACGATCACGGAGCAACCGGAAAGCGCTTCAAGGTTCACGAGCCAAATCCCAGTCTCTGGATGCTCTCCCTTTGCTCGCATACGATCACCTCAGTGCTCTCTGATCACCTTCGCAAAAGCTTGGTGCTCACCTCCTCCCGAATCTGTGCTTGGACACACCTTAAATAAGAAGGCTGAGGAAGACGAAGGGGAAAGGACACCCCTTCGTCTCCCTGCCGTTTGCAGCAAACAACCGTTTGCAACAGCGAAAGGGACGAACCCTTTCGTCTCCTGTAACGCCCAACATAGAAAGCTCCGATTGCACCTATTTTAGGTCTTGTGAATGAGGTTGCAAAGAGTCCAAATATGTCCTCCATTATTTATTTCGTCTCCTCTAGAGGTGAGATTTTATATCAAGACCAACGTATGTGAGATATTTGTCGATTCTTTTAATAACATTTTAATACCTCCGAAAAAGTCAAAATAAATAATGGATAGTATATTTAAACTCATTGCAACATTAAAAATTCATAGGATCTAAAATGAGTACAATCAGAGCTCTCTAAGTTAGTGAGTTTTGACCGAAACCTACTCATTGACCTAGAGAATTCCGATTGCACTCATTTCAGGTCTTATGAATTTCTTAGATTATGAATTTCTTAGATTGCAATGAGTTCAAATATGTTATCCATTGTTTATTTCAACTTTTTGGGATGTGTTAAAATGTTATTTGAAAATTTGACTAATATTTGACATTGGGCCTGATATAAAATCTCACCTCCGGAGAAGTTGAAATAAACAATAGAGGATATATTTGGACTCCTTGCAACCTTAGGAATCCGCTGAACCTGAAATGAATGTAATCAAAGCTCTCTAAGTCGATTAATAGATTTCGATCGAATTTAGTTGAAATCTCACGTTGAGTCTGATATAAAATTCCACCTCCAAAGAAACCGAAATAAACAACGAAGGACATATTTGGACTTCTTGAAACCTTAGGAATCCACAGGATCTGAAATATGTATAGTCAGAGCTCTCTAGGTCGATTAATAAATTTTGATTAAAATTAACCAAAATTTTATGTTAGATTTGATATGAGTTAATATCATATTGAGGTTATATGCAATTGACAATAAAGGTAGAATGAGAAAATCAAATAAATTTGTATGCCTTTTTGATAAATTACCGTCGAATCATGGTCCAACTGTTTGACTCCATTCGCTTTTGTTTTTTAATTGTGAAATCAAACAAAGCCTTAATTTTGTTTAGAGATGAACCTATCAAAAGAGCTCAAGCTCATGCAAAGGGTAGCAATTGTTCAGACAAAAAGACAAAGAAGGGGGGATGAGTTTGAAAGAAGACAAAAAAATATGGTGATGTTGTGGGGACGAGCACCTGTTACCAAAGATGAAATTTATGATTTGCAAAATTATTTAATGATGAACTGACTTTGGAGAATATTAGTAGGCTTCATCTGTGACTGGACTTTCAGCTTCGTCTTTGAGGGTCTTCAACTAAAGGGCATCTTCCAGCCCTTATCCTAACCGACCTCCACCAGAGGCGGCTTCCTTCTTCCTTGGTTCACTTCTTCTCCCAATGCCCGTCCTCTGCATCTAACATGGAGACTCCTTCCCATCAGAGGCAAGTGGCTAAGTGCAAACAAATGAATGAAATAAAAGGTTTTGAATTTGGCTATAGTGAATCTGTGACACAGAAATACAGATTAGACTCAACCTCCAAAGGAAGGTTTTTTACTCTGATTTGAACTACTGTATTTAAGATACAAAATGCTTCCAAGGAAGCAGAAAGATACGTTGATGTCACATGAGAACGATGTAAAATAGTTTATGAAGAAAATAAATGAGTTTCGAATGTCACGCTGTGAGAACGAACCAATTCATGTAAATTTTACTGATACTTATCCATTCGGCTAATCCCTATCAGTTATACCCGGGCTCAACAATCATGGTAACAATTCTGTGATCAACACTAATACCATGAATATGAATTTGGAAGGAATCCAAATCAAATAAAATCTTAAATGTAAATTAGAAGATGAAATTTAAACAGCTAAATGGACACACTAGAATGACGTCAAATAAAACATTATCGTAGGGCACTTTGTCGGTATCCAACCAACTTGGGTGGAAATAACTGATCTCGATAACCATCTATATATCTTAAACTTCAGGATCAGAAATTGATTTACTGTTACTCCAAAGAAAATAAAAGAAATTTGACATTGACAAATATAGTCTTACATATGTTGCATTAAGCAACCAAAGCACAGAGTTAGCAACCATAATTTCCTGTCCCAAATATAGTAATAATGGCAAACAAATGATTGATTAGCAGACAAATCATCCACAAATTAGCAGTAACTCAACTGCATCTAAGCCTAATTAACCAAATTTGGAACACTGTTCTTGACCCTAACTAAATAGGAGAACAAGTTAGCACCAATATCACTGTTTGGGATTGGTTCAGTTAGCAAAGCCATGTCTCTGTAGAAGATAAATTCCTAATAAATATTGTGACAGTTGACGGGTGACTCATATATGAATAAAGGTCAATGCGAGAGATATTATGAAAGAAAAATTTGTTAAATTTTTTTTTAATAAAATTCTGTTATGATTTTTTATAACAGAATTCTGTTATGATTTTTCGTAACAGAATTTCTATTATAGTTTTACCGAGTTTGGAATTTAGACACTATTTACAGGAATAATTGTAAACCTATTGTATTATGAGAATCATTGAATGTGATTCTCTTATGTAAAAAGAATTCTAATAAAACTTCAACGATTTTTATGAAGTAGGCACGTCGCCGAACCACAGTAATTCTTCTTCTTCTTCCTCGTGGTTACTCTTTCTTGTGCGTCTTCCGCGTTAGAGGTTGAGAGGTATTGCCTTCCCTCTTTGCACAACAATTGGTATCAGAGCGAAGTTTTGGCAAATTTCTTCAACATGTCGGGGACGGCTTCTGCGAAATTTAATATAGTGAAGTTTGAGAGAACTGAAAACTTCAGATTATGGTAAAGAAGGGTCAAAGACTTATTGGTGCAACAAAGCATGGTGAAAGCACTAGGTGAAAGAAAATCGGAAAGCATGGAGAGATCGGATTGGGAACAACTTCAGGCAAAGGCAGTGGCAATAATCAGGTTGTCTTACGGATGATATGATATACCATATCATGGACGAGGACTCACCGGTGGTAGTCTAACAAAAGCTGGAAAGTTGGTACATATCAAAGTCATTGACAAACAAGATGTATCTTAAGCAGAAATTATTCAGGCTGAAGATGACAGAGGGAACCAATCTAAGCCAACACATCAACGTATTCAACTAGATTGTGAGTGACTTGAAGCGCATTGATGTGAAGATCGAGGACGAAGACAAGACGTTGATGTTGCTGAATTCTCTACCTTCATCTTCTACGTACAAGAATTTGATTACTACTTTAATGTGGTGTAAAGAAACTCTTAAATTGGAGGAGATCACATGTGCATTGCTAGGTTTTCACCCAAGGAAGAAAATAAGCGATGAAGTTTTTCAAGAAGAAAGACTTGTGATAAATAACAACCAAGAGCGCGGTAGGAGGTAAACTCAATATGGATTGAGCAACGACGACAAGGCCCATTCTAAGTCGAGAAGAAAGAAAGTAATCACGTGTTACAAGTATGGAGACAAAGGTCATATGAAGAGAGATTGTCCAGAGATAAAGAAATATGTTGTAGAGAATAAAGGTTGTTCGGCAAAGTTTGCAAATATAGTTGAATAAGAAAATTCAAAGAGCAAGGATGGAGATATTCTATCAGTTATGTTAAGTTCGAAGCAACTAACGGATGCATAGATCTTAGACTCTGTATGTTCATATTACATGACTCTAAATAAGGAGTGGTTTGATACTTATAGGGTAGTGAATTTTGGTTCAATGTTGATGGGAAAAGATAGGTCTTGTAAAGTCATCGACATAGGGAATATCATGTTGGTGCAATTTGCACTAACGGTCTAATTCATGTTTTGATGAATGACAAGTGAATTAAGTTAGGTGTAATCATAATCTAACCTTGTTACCGAGTGTGCAGAGTTAACTAACTTGATGGGTTAAGAGGACCTGACACCCGGCGGGAAGTCCTGTCGGGATATTCGATTCCTGAGAGCACGGTAGGAGGTAAACTCGATATGGATTGAGCAACGACAACAAGGCCCATTCTAAATCTAGAAGAAAGAAAGTAATCACGTGTTACAAGTATGGAGACAAAGGTCATATGAAGAGAAATTGTCCAGAGATAAAGAAATATGTTGTAGAGAGGCGTTTGGTATGAGCATGGGAATGAGAATCATTGTATTGTGGAATGGGAATGAGTATGAGCATAGTAAAAGCAATGTTTGGTTAGTTGCATACTTTCTATCGGAATAAATCAAAATTTCTTTTTTTACCCTTAAAAGAAAATAAAAGAAAAAATTAGATGTGAGAAAAGATGAATGTGAGAGAAAAATATGATGAAAGAGAATAATGAGAGAGAAAGTGTGATGAGAGAGAAAGTGTAATGAGAAAGAATGAAGAGAGCATGATGAAAGAGAAAATATGATATGAGAGAAAGTATGATGGGAGAGGATGAAGAGAGAGAAAATGCAATGAGAAAAAATGAGGAGAGAGAGTGTGTGATGAGAGAGATTGAAGAGAGAAAAAGTGTGATGAGAAAAAAAGAGAACAGTGAGTGTGATGGGAGAGATTGGGAAGAGAGAAAGTATGATAAGAGAGAAAGTGTGTTGAGGAAACAAAAAGGAGGGAGTGTGGCAAGAGAGATTGAGGAGAGAGAAAGTGTGATGAGAAAAAAAAAAAGAGAAAAGAGAGTGTGATGGAAGAGATTGAGGAGAGAGAAACTATGATGAGAGAGAAAGTATGATGAGAAAAAAAGAAGGAAGAGAGTGTGATGGAAGAGATTAAGGAGAGAGAAAGTATGATTAGAGAGAAAGTATGATGAGAAAAAGAGAGTGTGATAGGAGAGAGAAAGTGTGTGATAAAATGATGAGAGAGAAAATATGATGAGAGAGAACAAGGAGAGAGAAGTGATATGAAAGAAAAAATACATAAATAAATTTTGATATTTGATATTAAGGGAGAAAATTTTAGATTTAGGTCAAGGGTATTTTTAGAATAAGGGAATATTTTGATTGATGAAAATAGGGTAATGACTCATTGAAGGGGAGGTACATAGGAATGAGTTATTACCCAATTTCAAGGATTCATTCCCTTATTTGTATTCCTATTCCTATAATCCAAACATTAACAATGACAATCAATGATTTTCATTCATATTCCCCACTCCTATTCCCCTAAACCAAATACCCCCTAAAGGTAGTTCGGAAAAGTTTGCAAATATAGTTGAATAAGAAAATTCAAAGAGCAGCGATGGAGATATTCTATCAGTTATGTTAAGTTCAAAGCAACTAACGGATGCATAGATCTTAGACTCTGTATGTTCATATTACATGATTCTAAATAAGAAGTGGTTTGATACCTATAGGGTAGTGAATTTTGATTCAATGTTGATGGGAAAAGATAGGTCTTGTAAAGTCATCGACATAGGGAATATCATGTTGGTGCAATTTGTACTAACGGTCTAACTCATGTTTTGATGAATGGCAAGTGAGTTAAGTTAGGTGTCATCATAATATAACCTTGTTACCGAGTGTGCAGGGTGGACTAACTTGACGGGTCAAGAAAACTTGACACTAGGCGAGAAGTCCTGTCAGAATGTTCGATTCCCGAGTGGCAAGTCAAGATGTGCAATTCCGGCAGGAGATCGGGATGTACGATTCCCGAGTGGCGAAGTACGGATGTGTGATTCCGAAAATAAGACCTAATGGGTCAGATTGACGTCAAGGAGGTAACATGACAGACGGTAAGTAGAGGTAAGTCACTGGAGGAGAGTAACTAAGTGAGAACATGCCCCGGTTGAGGGGACAGTAGACATCAGTCCAATTTTGATCCATTTCAAAAACCTAAATTGAGACCCTGACTAGATTTTAATCTAGAGGGTAGGGTCTAAGTCATAAATTATATTATATTATTATTATGCTAACTTTATTTTGCAAATTAGATATTGTGATGTTATACTAACCTAACTTACAGGGTAAAATGAGCAAAAAGACCTCGGGTAAACAGTACCTGAGATGCCTTCAATCATTGGAAGGCGCCTTCGGTGTTATGGAAGGCGCCTTCCAAGGGATAAAATTCAAAGTTCATCGCAGATAAGGAACAACAAGTTCGGGATCAGATTTGACACGTTGAAGGCACCTTCAAGGTTATGGAAGGCGCCTTCCACACTCTTAAATGGGTATCTCGACCAAGCTTCAAAACACAACTTCTATACAAGCTTCTACATGTCTGATTAGCTTTTTGACTACTCTGGCTTCCTGCTGCTGCCCTGCTACAAGTCTACTACGCCTGACTGCCACTGAGAAGCTGACCAAACACAGAGATCGAGTCGATTGCCTACAAAACATGTTTGGTAACAAAGTAATAATTCTTGTACTTAATTACTGCAAGTGGAAGGTATAGCTTGTTACACTTTTCGATACTTTTGTACTCTATCCCATCTTCCAGTAGTTTCGAAAGAGGTATTTTAGTAGATTACCCATCGATAGGTCCGTGAAACCTGAGTCTTAGAGTAGGAGTCGCCGAAGGCTCCAAACCAAGTAAAATCGAGTTGTGTCTTTTACTTATCTATTTTTATTTGTATTTTCGCTGCACGTACTTTGATTTCAAACCCGAAAAAGAAGATTTTTGAAAACCACATGATTTACCCTCTCACGTGCGTCTCGATCCAACAAATGGTATCAAAGCAGGTTGTGCTCTAAATTGGAGCAACCACCAATCAAGCTGGGGGAGCAATTTTAATTCTTTTCATATTTTTGTTTTTAACGTATCTTATTTGAATTGGTAAAATTTACCTTTTCAGATAACTATTTCTCGTTCGATTTTTACTCGAAAGTGGTGCAACACCATTTGAGTCGTCGACATATTTTTTTCTTTCAATCACTACTAATCCAAGATCAAGTCTTGGTACCTCCTTTTAGATTTTCATTTTCAGTGATCAATGACCCAACTTGAGGGATTCAATACTGCTCGTCCTCCTCTCTTCAATCGAAACGATTTTCTATATTGGAAGAAGAGGATGGAGGTATACTTAAAGACGGACATCGAGCAATGGTTCACTATCCGAAGAGGGTACCGGGCACCTGTAGATGAAGCAACAAAAGTACCACTCAATCCGGAAAGATGGAGTCCAGAGGATAAGAAGAAAGCCCGAATGACTCAAAAGCGTTAAACACGATCAAATACGGACTCACGAAAGAAGAACTCAATCGAATCGGTCCGCACAAGAATTCAAAGGAGCTATGGGATAAGCTCATCGAACTACACGAAGAAACCAACAACTCAAGAGTAACGAAATGTGATCTATTATTAAATCCTTTATTTAATATTAAAATACAATGGAAAAACCGCAAGCCAACTACACATGAGGATCAAGGATATACTCAACGACCTACACATGATCAGAGATCAACTCGAGAATCGAGATGTAATTAGGTACGCTCTAAACTTGTTCCCTCGAAACTCACTATAGGCATCGATCATAGATGCCTATAAGGTTTCAAGGAACCTCTCAAAATTAAAGTTGGATGAATTATTTTGTGAATTGAAGTTGCATGAACAAACTAATGGTCCAAAGGTTAAGAAAGGAGTTGTTTTTATTGCAGGTACTTTGAAGGGAGCTAAATCTAAAATTGAAACTGAAACCGAATCAGAATCAGACGAAGAAGAGCAATTAGTGAACTTGGTAAGGAAGATGTTCACTAGACGTAAGAAAAACCTCACCAAGCGCGACATAAAGATGTCCAAATCCGCATCCAATAACTCAAAGGCAAACGTCACATGCTGCAGCAGCAACAAGAAGGGGCATTTCAAACAAGAATACCCGAACGAAGACAAAGTAAAGAAGACAAAGCAAAAGAAAGTACTAAAAGTGACTTAGGACGAGTCTTCTTCGGACAGATCGGGAGTAGACGAACCAAATCAAGCAAGTTACCTCGCACTGACGGCAACCAGAAGTGAAACAGATCAAGAAGATGTGTTAGAATACGAGTAGAGCAATGGATCTGCATCCAGTTCAGATGAACCAACTGGGGTAAAATTTAATTACACTGCAAATTTCTTTAAAATTATTTCACGCCTAAACAAAAAAGTTAACTAAAACTGAGGAATACGCTAAACTCTTCCTTAAGGAAAATAACATCGTTAAGTAACAACTAAACTTGATCTCTTTAATTGACCAAGTTCAAAACAAAAATTCAACTCAAGCTATAAATCTTGAAGAAGAAAATTCTATTTTGAAAAATCAAGTTAAAGAGTTAAAATAATAGTTAAAAAAATTTGCCTAAGGATCCAAGTATCTAAATATGATACTTAGATCCCAAAAAGCTGTGTATAATAAATCCGGACTTGGATACAAGTCTAACTTAACATTTAAATCAATTTTAACTCTAAGTCAAAATAAAAAAAATTAACCAAAACTTGGGTTCCGAAAGCATGCCTAACCATGCAAGTAAGACTCAATACCAAAAAATAAAATTCACTACATAAATCAAATAACTCACTCTTAAATTCAAAAATTAAATCTTCAAAAATAAACTTAAACCTAAAGAATAAAATAAAATAAACCTAAATTAAAAAAAAATAAAATTAATCTAAACTCAAACTATAACCAAATCTATTATAACTATAAAGAAAATTAGCACAAAACTAAAACCTAAAAATTCAGTAATTCAGGAAGAGACTCTAAATTAGTTGGCACCTCCAAAAAATTAATAATTTACCCGGTTGGGTAATTAGGATTAAAATATATAGGGACAGAAGTTTAACCTGATAAATGATACTGGTGAAGTTTTGAATGATAGTAGGTTAGGGAAGCTCTGCCTATGTATGTCTAGGAAGATATGGCTTCAACCTGGTGCATTTGACTTAGTGAAACTAACTAAAGCTACCTCTTACTAATCCTAACTAGTTAGAATAAAATTTTGTATTAAGTTCAGTGGATAGAACTATTTGAAAATTTTCGAAGACATGGTTACTCTAATGATGTCTAGGTGACCCACCACTCAAAAATTTATCCAAAAAATGTCTGTTTATTGAATTGAAAGCTAAATTTGAATCTAACACAAGTTAAACCAAAGCCTGAAATTCAACCTAACTCATCTAACAAAATTATAGAATTCTCTGATTGAAAATATAAATCGGATGTGATAAATAAGGATTTAAATTCAAATTAGATTTAAATTAAAATTAAATTAAATCAAATTTCAAATCAAAACTAAATTCAAATTAAAAATAAAAATTCAAATCAAAATTAAATTCAAATCTAAATTCAAATTAAAATTCAAATCAAAATTAAAATTAAATTTAAATAAAGTTCAAATTAATTGACTCAAAATGTAAACTCAAACTTAAAACTAAAAGCTTAACAAATTAACTTTAAACTTAAAAAAAATTATATTGCCACCGAACGCACCTCCAATACAATCGAAGGCGCCCTCGGAAGGGCGGAAAAAATCCCGCCCCAATCGACTGAAGGCGCCTTCAATCAGTTGAAGGCGCCCTCCATAGCGAATGGAAGGCGTCTTCCATTAGGCTGAAGGAGCCTTCAACCTGACTTTTTCACAGTAAACAGAGACTAGCTTTGTTCACATTTATTTTCTCCTTCAAGGCGCCTTCCAACGACGTTTCAAACCCTTTTCTCTAATTTTCTCCTTTCAAACCTCAGCAATGCCTCCTTGATACACTCTAAATCAATCTATCCTGTTAGTTTTGGCTATTTGTATGTTTCTTTTGTGAATATTTGCATATATACGCTACTGTGCTACTTTAGAAAACAACGAAATGCCATTCCATTACAGCCTAGTTTTGTGCAATATCCTCTTTGCTAATGCTAGATTTCCCACTGAGTGACTTAGGCTAGATTTTCTACAGTATTCATATATTGCACTTAAATCTAAGTTTTTGAGTAGGTCATTTTTTACACGATATTGTGCCCCGATAATAGAGGTCATTGACTATTACCAGTTAGATAGGCTAGTTTATTGTAGTTATTCAGTAAACTTAGACTTGTGTGCCCAGTTTTATAACAACCTAGTTAAAATCGATGACCTGACATATTCCACCAGAGTGGGTGGCAAGGACTTTAGGTTTTCACCATCTCTATTGTATAATAGTTTAGGTTTTAGGAGGGCTGCATGCTCATTTTTGTGTTACCCTAGTAGGGATCTGCCATTTGGCGAACCCTACTTCCATATTACATTGAATACTATCCACATGTATTTTTTTAAGGAGGAAAGACTACCTATTGTGACTGACTTTAGGTCACTCTCTCTTAGGGCTCAGGACTATGTCCTGTATCGAGTCCTGACCATTTTACCGATTACATCTCACAATGTTGTGATGATGCGTCATTCCCACTCTTTTTTCTTGTATGCACTATGCTAGCGCCTAGACATCAACATTGCATTACACATGTTTTAGAATGTTATTCATGCATCCAGTCTCATCACTAGGTGACAGGTTCATATGTCCTATTGTAAAATACCGGAAAATAGGTGAATATGAATAAAGGAATTTTTCGGAATTTTTGGAAATTTTTCGGGAATTTTTCGGAGCTCGTACGGACGAGTTGACGGGGATAAAAACGGGGTCCGGAAAAGCCTGTTTAGGCTACCCCATTTAAATGAGGAAAAGTTGCATTTCTTAATTCCTTTTTCTTTATTTATTTTTTTTCTTTCTTTGTGTCGCCGTTCACTCCTTTCCCCGCGCGAACCCGAAGCCCTAACCGCAGGCGGCGGTTCCTTCTTCCCGATTCCTCATCTTCTTCCCCCTTCGCTTCATCTCATCGCCAAGGGTTTTGCCTCTTCCCCTCACCACTGTTCGTCGCCCCTCGTCGCAGTGGAGATCCCCAAATCGTATCAAGAGCCGCCACCACTCCGATCCGGATCCGAGCCCTAGCGCCGGCCTTTCCTTCACCTCTCCTTCGAGCGCTGGCCACCAGGTCTATCGAGCCATCGCCGCCCGATTCGGCCAGTTTCCGGTGCCCTAGTTTGGGTCCACAGCCGACCGACTTCCTCCTCCCTCGGCTCGCGACCTCGCCGTCCTTCTGTGAGTCCTAGTTCTTCCTCTGCGTGCCACTGCCGAGGTTCTTCATCACCGGCACAGAGTCACCACAGCCATATCCGAGACTCCACTTGGCTGTGCCCTAGATCATCGCCGCGGAGAGGGTGGGTAGGCAACTGAGATAGGTTGTTTGAACCCTGTCCTTGCTTTTCTACCCTTTTTGCTTATCTCTCTTGTGCTTGGTCTTCTCCACAGAGAAGACATCGATTCGGAGCAAGAGATTGCTGGGTGTCGCTCCTCCTCGGCCAAGCATCGACAATTTACCCTCTACCCTAGTTCTCGCCGCCACATCCACCTAGCCTCTGTGCTGTTTGCTGCCACAGAAGAGGTAATTCTTTCGGAATATGAATGCTTCAAACGCTGCATGATACCTGTTTGTTCAAATGTCAATTAGAACTATCGATTGGTGATTTTGCTTTGGAATTTAAATCGTGCAGTGTGTGTGTTGTCTCCATTATTGATACTGTTGATTGGAGATTTAAAGCTGTTGGAAATGGGTAGATTGGATTAACTTAGATTTTTAATCTAATGTTATGATTAGGGTTAAAGGCAATTAACCCTAATTAATTGTTGGATTTAATTTTGGTAGGATTAATGCTATATGATTAGGGTTTTGCCCTAATTTAGTGTTAGAGATTTTTATTTAGCTATTTATATGAGTGTAGCTAAATAAAAATGTATATATATTTGTGACACAGGACTTTGACGCGAGACGGGTATCTCGGAGTCAGATTTGGACTTTTCCTATTGGAGGCGGGTACTTTTGACTTATTGTCTTTGATATGCTTAGTAATGAAATTAACAATTTGCATTAATTGTGTTTTCTTATTTGTTCGGTTAATCACTGCCCGATACATGTTGCCTGCTTGATTGATTGTTTGTTTGCATCTCGTATTGATACCTATCTGATTTCACATGTTTATGGGTAGTGATATAACCATGTTTTACCATGTCAGGACCTAGGTTTGATACCTTAATTGATCAGTATACCTTGATATGATTTATTTACTTTGGTGCACATTATCATATGTCCAGAGATTGATTTAGCATATTACCATGCTTAGTGACATGCACCATTCGCATGATTGCATGCTGTGTGAGAGATTGCTCCATTATTGTCGAGCATTTTGCCAGTTTTCATCACTGTTTGGTGCTCTGTTGTGACGCTCATGGGTAGCATGACACAGCGTGGTAGCACGTCAGTTTGACTCTTCCGGTGCTCCGTTGATCCACTCATGGGTAGTGTGACACAGCGTGTAGCACGTTAGAGATTCCTCCCCGTCATAGCGTACCGGGAGATGAGAGCATTGCGCTCCCCCATTTATGATTTGGGGTAGGAGTATGTGTGTACTCCGACAGCATCTCATCCACTCGATCACTCATCAGGAGTAGTGTTGCAGAGTGCACGGTCGTCACAGCTCTACCCACTCGGTCCCACTTTTGTTATGAGTTGGCTGACTGGCGTCAGGGGTGACCATGACATTGGCATCATATGCATGATGCATGTATTGCTTGTGTTTGTGTTTGCTGCATTTATATGCTGCATATTGTTTGGATACCTATGTTTGACATGCATACAGGTCTTCTATACCTTTCAGACTGTTTGTCCTTATACCGGGTCCTGGTTAGTACAGATTCTCTCCTGTCTACTTCGGTTTGCATTTATCTTTATTTTTATCAGGAGACTATACGCATGATTAGTGCTAGGTGTTATTTCTTTACTTTGCATATCAATTGTACCTGCTGAGTGTTGGACTCACCCCGCCTCCATTGTTGATATTTTCAGGTTGATGCTGTCAGGAGAGAGTTCCAGTTGCTGGTCCCTGCAGACCTTGAGGATATGATTGGTTTTCTTTTGGTTTCTTTTCTGTTCTAGATTGTTTTGAACTTGTTATGTTTTGGATTATTTTACTTATGGACATTGTATGGATTTTATTATGTCGATGGATTTGGATTTGGATTTATTCTACTACATGCCTGCCTGGACGGCAAAAGAGGTGAGTTCGTCGGATTTGAGCTTTACGAGTGTAGTTGAGTATGGTGGATTTCGAGTCAGAGTACTATTGTTCGTGATTACTATTATTAACTGCGTGGTTGTGACAGCCAGAGGCTGAATATCTATATAAACTGCGTGATTTATTGTTATTATTCCAGCCGCCTGTGGCTGAGGTATATGAGGATGTAGAAAAGTTTCAGATTGTCCACCGTACAGGGGAGATGCTGCCGAAATTTTCTCGGACAGGGACTCCTCTGGGGCGTGACAATTTAGTGGTATCAGAGCCAGGTTATACGATCTTTTGTTTTCGTATTTTGGATGTTTGGGATAACCTGATACCAATTTATTTACTTGGTATCAGAGCGCCAAGTTTGGCGATACTTGTTGAATTTTTGTATTGTGGATTTTCGAGATTTATCTGATACCAATTTATTGGTATCAGAGCAGGTTATGGATACCTGCTTTTGGTGTTCTGGATTTTTGGATGTCTATTTCGGTTTGTACAGATTTCCGTTATGGTTATGTTTTGGACTTATATGGATTTCCGGCGATGTTTCTCGTTCGAAATTTTGAGGTCAAAAGTTGGGGACTGGACAGTGACGGAACATCTCCAGACTGCAATTAGGTATGATGTTTATTTTATGATTTTTATACTTGTAGTAATATCTGTAATTTAATTTAACAGATATGAGACGATCTACTCGTATTGCTGCGAGATGTGGTGCTGGACGACCACGTGCGAGGACCACGGGATCTCTGGATATACCAGAGATGCCCATCGTTAGTGAACGTGGATCGACTCGGCATGTCTTGGGCACGTTGGGCTTTCGGACCCCGGCTCCTATAGAGTACCTACCTCGGTTGTCGGCGTACCTATTCCTGAGTTCCGGTAGCACGGAGGTACCATTGGCGTGCAGGACATACAGACCTCACAGTATTGACCACCGCCACTGGACCCACCGTGTATCGCTGCACCCTGTGCCCCAAGACATACGGTGTACCCAAGAAGACTGCACTAGGGATCCGGCTACTCCACATCCGGTACCATTGCCTCATCAGTACATCCGTAGCTGCTACTTATGTTCACCCTCAGTGCCACCGGCATTTGCTCCAGCCAGCGACCGAGAGTACCTCCTCCGGTTTATGCAGTACCACTGTAGCACTCAGAGTTCGGTGTTTGATTCTGCGGTAGTCCCAACACAAAGACATCGATATTGTCACGAGCTAGGATTCCATTGGTGAGTCGATGAAGACTCGTTTCACTCTTTTCGCGGAGATTTCGATCCAAGTATGGCTCTGTCATGGATAGAGACTATGGAGCGACTTTCTTCTATATGGCTTGCTCGAGTGGGAGAACAAAGCTGGCTGCCTATCATTTACGGGATGAAGCTAATGCCTGGTGGATTACGTTCTATTATTGGTGAGCGCAATGTCACGTGGACTAGGTTCGGGAGGCTTTTGAGGCCGCTTCTTTCCATCTTATCGGATGGCTCACGTAAGCAATTTTATGAGTCGAGGCGAATAACCGCTCGATGACCGAGTATATCTTGAATTCCTCCGTTGGCTCGGTTTTGTCGAGCTAGTTGCGGAGGACAGAACTCGCATGATGCAGTTTATTCAGGGACCGGATGGTTATCTGCATGTACGGCTTGCCGGTTTAGGGATCACATCTTACTCGATGCACTGGATCGAGCTTTGATGATAGAGTTAGACAGCATATCCGGACAGGAAAAGGAAGCATACGGGTCAGACATCAGGGCAGATCCAGCAGACACAGGCGACAGGACAGCATTAGAGTAGTCGCAGACGGTCATGTCAGAGTTCTTCTGGGGTATCTCGTAGGCCTCAGAAGTCAGGTCAGTCTTCCTCAGGACGTTTCCGGTCTCCTCGGCAGGATCGGCAACCACCCACCGGCGATATCAGATGTTTCAGATGTGGTTCCAAAGACCACATCACTTCAGCCTGCATTGCAAACTGCCTAGGCACCAGAGCCGAGATTGTCGGTGAAGGCTCAGCACACGACTTCGGAGGGTTAGAGCGAGAGGGGCGATCTAGTCGATCGATGTCTCGGCGAGGAGGTGGAGATTCTCACCCTCACGTCGGCGAGGCGCTCCTCGGCAGCGGCATTTGGCATGCTTGGGCAGGAGTACTCTTCTGTAGCACCCCAGAGTTTTGTTCCAGGACCTTATTATCCGACTCAGGGGCAGTATCAGACTCAGTCCTAGCCAGCTGCACAGTATCAGTCACCATCCTCTCAGTCTTCTCTGGCTCATTATCCAGCACCGCCTCAGTGGTAGGCTTCTGCCCAGCCGCAGCAGCCGCTGGCAGCGTTACCTCCTCCTCCTCCGCCAGAGACTGGACGAGTTCATGCGATTACCAGGGAGGATGCACAGCGGGCCGACGGATCCGTTTTCCGCGGTATGATTTCTATTTATGCATTTTCCGCTGATATATTGATTGATACTGGTAACTCGCACTCTTTTATATCCCGTACCTTTATGCGGGAGATTGGTAGATTACCTACTGTTAGATTGCAGCGATTGACTATCTCCCTACCGTCCGGTGATACATTAGACGTCACCCAGGAGGTCAGAGGTTGCCCTTAAGACTTTGGCAACATGATACTTACGGTAGATCTTTTAGTATTGGAGATGGTTGAGTTTGATATCATTCTTGGCATGGATTGACTGTCAGTATATCATGCTACCGTTGATTGCCAGACGAGGGTGGTTACCTTTCGGCCTCCGAACCAACCCTCATGGGATTTCACTCGCATCAGAGATGACGACATATCGATCATTTCGGCGATTCAGGCTCAGAAGCTGTTGTCACATGGCTGTCAGGGTTTCCTATTATCTTTGATTAGTACAGACGACAGCAGTAGTTCACAGCTCTCCGACGTTCCAGTGGTCCGAGAGTATCCGGATGTGTTTCCAGAGGAGCTACCTGGTTTGCCACCTAGAAGGCCAGTCGAGTTCGTTATTGAGCTGATTCCGGGGACCGCACCGACATCGAAAGCTCCTTATCGTATGACACCAAAAGAGTTGAACGAACTGAAGGTTCAACTCCAGGAGCTTTTGGATAGGGGATTCATTCGCCCTAGTGTTTCCCCATGGGGTTCTCCGGTATTATTTGTCAAGAAAAAAGACGGCACCATGAGGTTATGTATTGATTACAGACAGCTGAATGCAGTGACCGTCAGAAATAAATATCCTTTACCACGGATCGAGGATTTGTTTGATCAGCTCAGAGGTACATCAGTGTATTCTAAGATTGATCTGCGATCCGGATATCATCAGTTGAGGGTCAGAGACTCAGATATCCAGAAGACAGCTTTCCGTACCAGATACGGTCATTATGAGTTTTTGGTAATGCCATTTGGGCTTACCAATGCTCCAGCGGTGTTTATGGACTTGATGAACCGCATTTTTCTTGAGTATCTGGATCAGTTTGTTATCGTTTTCATTGATGACATATTGGTCTACTCGCATTCTGAGGAGGAGCATGCACAGCATCTTCGTATAGTCTTGGAGATTCTTAGACGACATCAGCTGTACGCGAAATTCAGCAAGTGTGCATTCTGGTTATCCTCAGTTGGTTTTCTGGGACACGTGGTCTCTAGCAGAGGTATTTCAGTTGATCCTCAGAAGATCGAGGCAGTCACCGGTTGGGAGCAGCCGAAGTCAGTTCAGGAGATTCGTAGTTTTCTGGGATTGGACAGATATTATTGACGTTTTGTCGAGGGTTTCTCGCGTATTGCTATGCCGCTGACACGCCTTACCAGGAAAGGCGTGAAGTTCGTGTGGTCCGAGGATTGTGAGACCAGCTTTTAGGAGCTGAAGCAGAGATTAGTGTCGGCTCCAGTTTTGGTTTTACCTTCTGGAGATGATGGATTTGTACTTTACACCGACGCATCTCTTCAGGGTTTGGGCGCTGTTCTGATGCAGCATGGCAGAGTAGTTTCTTATGCTTCCCGTCAGCTGAAGGAGCATGAGAAGAACTACCCAGTTCATGACTTGGAGTTAGCTGCCATCATATTTGCTCTGAAGCTTTGGCGGCATCATTTATACGATATTACATTTGAGATTCTCACTGATCATAAGAGTCTCAAATATATTTTTACTCAGAAGGAGCTTAATCTCCGATAGAGGAGATGGATAGAGTTCTTGAAGGACTACGATTGTACCATTAGCTACCACCCGGGGAAAGCTAATGTGGTTGTCAATACACTCAGCAGGAAGTCCAGAGGGACTTTGGCTTGTCACCGGACTTCAGTTACGGATTTGATTCAGGGTTTTTCTGAGTTAGACCTTGAGGAGCAGGGATCTATAGAGCAGGGTATTCTGGTTACCATGGTTGCTCAGTCGTCGATCAGGACGAAGATCCGAGAGGCTCAGGCTGGTGATTAGCATTGTCAGTTCATTGGCAGTCAGATAGCTTCCGGGCAGCAGACCGAGTTTACACGAGACGAGGAGGGTGTTATATACTTCCGAGGCAGATTATGCGTACCTCAGTCTCATTCGGTCTTACAGGAGCTACTTCAGGAGGCTCACCGTTCTCGATTTGCGATCCATCCAGGCGGGACCCGTATGTATCGAGACTTGAGGCGTTCCTACTGGTGGAACGGCATGAAGAAAGACATCGCGGATTTCGTAGCTAGATGTCTTGTCTGTCAGCAGGTGAAGGCTGAACACCAGAGACCTGCAGGATTACTTCAGCGGATTCCTATTCCTGAGTGGAAGTGGGATCACATTACCATGGACTTTGTGGTAGGATTGCCGAGGCCATGACGCGATTTGGGTAATCGTTGATCGATTAACCAAATCCGCGCACTTTTTAGCGATTTGGAGGACTGATCCCCTGGATCGATTGGCAGATCTGTATTGTCGAGAGATTATCAGACTACATGGTGTTCCGTTGAGTATCATTTCGGATAGAGATCCACGGTTCACGTCTCGTTTCTGGCAGAGTCTGCAGCAGGCCTTGGGCACACAGCTCCGTTTTAGTACAGCTTTCCATCCACAGACGGATGGACAGTCAGAGCGGACCATTCAGACTTTAGAGGATCTGCTGAGGTCATGTGTTATGGATTTCGGAGGCAGTTGGGAAGACCATCTGCCGTTAGTAGAGTTTGCTTACAACAACAACTTCCATTCGGCTATCCAGATGGCACCGTTTGAGGCGTTGTATGGTAGACCTTGTCGGACACCTGCCCTCTGGGATGAGGTTGGAGAGGCCCAGCTGTTGGGACCTCATAGAGTTCAGCAGGATGCAGAGTTGGTCCGTACTATCAGACGGAGGATGTCAGAGGCGCAGGACCGCCAGAAGAGTTATGCAGATCGGAGACGCAGACCTTTGGAGTTTTCTGTTGGCGACCATGTATTTCTGAGAGTTTCACCCACGAAAGGGGTGAAGAGATTTGGCCTCAGGGGTAAGCTAGCTCTGCGGTATATTGGTCCTTTCGAGATCTTGGAGAGGATCGGAGCGGTAGCTTACCGACTGGCACTACCACCGTCCTTGTCAGGCGTGCACGATGTATTTCATGTATCCATGCTGAGGAGATATGTACCCGACCCGACGCATGTGCTGGCAGATATCTCAGTTCCAGTTCAGCCTGACATTACATATGAGGAGGTTCTCGGAAAGAGCGTCAGTTGCGGAACAAGACTATCTGGCTGGTTAAAGTCAGATGACAGCATCATTCGGACGAGGAGGCTACGTGGGAGCTTGAGGATACGATCCGAGCTCGATATCCCCATCTTTTCACTTGAGGTATGTGATTTATTTACCGTTCAGCATTTATACTCTATATCTGTTGTTCGTACTTGCTGATGGTAGATAACAAACTTTGGGGACCAAATTTTTATTAGTGGGGGAGAATGTAAAATACCGGAAAATAGGCGAATATGAATAAAGGAATTTTCCGAAATTTTTGGAAATTTTTCGGGAATTTTTCGGAGCTCGTACGGACGAGTTGACAGGGATAAAAACGGGGTCCGGAAAAGCCTGTTTAGGCTATCCCATTTAAATGAGGAAAAGTTACATTTCTTAATTCCTTTTTCTTTATTTATTTTTTTTCTTTCTTTGTGTCGCCGTTCACTCCTTCTTTCCCCGCGCAAACCCAAAGCCCTAACCGCAGGCGGCGGTTCCTTCTTCCCGATTCCTCATCATCTTCCCCCTTTGCTTCATCTCATCGCCAAGGGTTTTGCCTCTTCCCCTCGCCACTGTTCGTCGCCCCTCGTCGCAGTGGAGATCCCCAAATCGTATCAAGAGCCGCCACCACTCCGATCCGGATCCGAGCCCTAGCGCCGGCCTTTCCTTCACCTCTCCTTCGAGCGCCGCCCACCAGGTCTATCGAGCCACCGCCGCCCGATTCGGCCAGTTTCCGGTGCCCTAGTTTGGGTCCACAGCCGACCGACTTCCTCCTCCCTCGGCTCGCGACCTCGCTGTCCTTCTATGAGTCCTAGTTCTTCCTCTGCGTGCCACTGCCGAGGTTCTTCATCACCGGCACAGAGTCACCACAACCATATCCGAGACTCCACTTGGCTGTGCCCTAGATCATCGCCGCGGAGAGGGTGGGTAGGCAACTGAGGTAGGTTGTTTGAACCCTGTCCTTGCTTTTCTACCCTTTTTGCTTATCTCTCTTGTGCTTGGTCTTCTCCACAGAGAAGACATCGATTCGGACCAAGAGATTGCTGGGTGTCGCTCCTCCTCGGCCAAGCATCGACAATTTACCCTCTACCCTAGTTCTCGCTGCCACAGCCACCTAGCCTCTGTGTTGTTTGCTGCCACAGAAGAGGTAATTCTTTCGGAATATGAATGCTTCAAACGCTGCATGATACCTGTTTGTTCAAATGTCAATTAGAACTACCGATTGGTGATTTTGCTTTGGAATTTAAATCGCGCAGTGTGTGTGTTGTCTCCATTATTGATACTGTTGATTGGAGATTTAAAGCTGTTGGAAATGGGTAGATTGGATTAACTTAGATTTTTAATCTAATGTTATGATTAGGGTTAAAGGCAATTAACCTAGTTAATTGTTGGATTTAATTTTGGTAGGATTAATGCTATATAATTAGGGTTTTGCCCTAATTTAGTGTTAGAGATTTTTATTTAGCTATTTATATGAGTGTAGCTAAATAAAAATGTATATATATTAGTGACACAGGACTTTGACGCGAGACGGGTATCTCGGAGTCAGATTTGGACTTTTCCTATTGGAGGCGGGTACTTTTGACTTATTGTCTTTGATATGCTTAGTAATGAAATTAACAATTTGCATTAATTGTGTTTTCTTATTTGTTCAGTTAATCACTGCCCGATACATGTTGCCTGCTTGATTGATTGTTTGTTTGCATCTCGTATTGATACCTATCTGATTTCACATGCTCATGGGTAGTGATATAACCATGTTTTACCATGTCAGGACCTAGGTTTGATACCTTAATTGATCAGTATACCTTGATATGATTTATTTACTTTGGTGCACATTATCATATGTCCAGAGATTGATTTAGCATATTACCATGCTTAGTGACATGCACCATTCGCATGATTGCATGCTGTGTGAGAGATTGCTCCATTATTGTCGAGCACTTTGCCAGTTTTCATCACTGTTCAGTGCTCCGTTGTGACGCTCATGGGTAGCATGATACAGCGTGGTAGCACGTTAGTTTGACTCTTCCGGTGCTCCGTTGGTCCGCTCATGGGTAGTGTGACGCAGCGTGTAGCACGTTAGAGATTCCTCCCTGTCATAGTGTACCAGGAGATGAGAGCATTGCGCTCCCCCATTTATGATTTGGGGTAGGAGTATGTATGTACTCTGACAGCATCCCGTCCACTCGATCACTCATCAGGAGTAGTGTTGCAGAGTGCACGGTCGTCACAGCTCTACCCACTCGGTCCCACTTTTGTTATGAGTTAGCTGACTGGCGTCAGGGGTGACCATGACATTGGCGTCATATGCATGATGCATGTATTGCTTGTGTTTGTGTTTGCTGCATTTATATGCTGCATATTGTTTGGATACCTATGTTTGACATGCATACAGGTGTTCTATACCTTTCAGACTGTTTGTCCTTATACCGGGTCCTGGTTAGTACAGATTCTCTCCTGTCTACTTCGGTTTGCATTTATCTTTATTTTTATCAGGAGACTGTACGCATGATTAGTGCTAGGTGTTATTTCTTTACTTTGCATATCAATTGTACCTGCTGAGTGTTGGACTCACCCCGCCTCCATTGTTGATATTTTCAGGTTGATGCTGTCAGGAGAGAGTTCCAGTTGCTGGTCCCTGCAGACCTCGAGGATATGATTGGTTTTCTTTTGATTTCTTTTCTGTTCTAGATTGTTTTGAACTTGTTATGTTTTGGATTATTTTACTTATGGACATTGTATGGATTTTATTATGTCGATGGATTTGGATTTGGATTTATTCTACTACATGCCTGCCTGGATGGCAGAAGAGGTGAGTTCGTCGGATTTGAGCTTTACGAGTGTAGTTGAGTAGGGTGGATTTCGAGTCAGAGTACTATTGTTCGTGATTACTATTATTAACTGCGTGGTTGTGACAGCCAGAGACTGAATATCTATATAAACTGCGTGGTGATTGATTTTATTTATTGTTATTATTCCAGCCGCCTGTGGCTGAGGTATATGAGGATGTAGAAAAATTTCAGATTGTCCACCGTACAGGGGAGATGCTGCCGAAATTTTCTCGGACAGGGACTTCTCTGGGGCGTGACACCTATTGTCACATTTTGACATACATATTTTCGCCCATAGGGGTAAATATGATCCAGGGTACGTCCACTTCCCTTAGCGCGTATGACGAGATTGGTCAACGTCAACTTGCATTAGTGTATATAGACGTCACCACTCACGGGGGACTGGCTTAGAGAGTGAGACCACAGCCAGATGCTCCAGGTGAGGCCAAGGATGATTTTCCACCTATTATTCCAGCTGAGAGAGAGGAGATGCCAACATTTACGGTTGAGGAGCTCTTTGGGCATCCTCCGACTCCGACCCAACCCTCGACTTTGCTATCCGTCGAGGACCGACTTGCTCGACTTGAGGAGTCTTCCGCACAGATCCGACAGTCAGTCTTGGACGGATTCAGCGCTATCCGGGGAGAGATGACCATCGGATTTACCTCTCTCCGAGATGAGATGACTACTGGATTTCAACAGATTCTTTGGGCTTTGCAATTACCTGAGTAGTCCCCACCTCTACCTGCTGATGATGACCATACTTGATTATGTTTAGTGCACTGTTATACATTGTATATCTTGTTGACTTGATCTTTACAGTTAGTTGCTTTTTGCCACTTTATTTGGATAATTCTTTTTAGACTAGAACTACTATTTTTAAAATAATTTTCTAATGACTTACAAATTCTAGACAAAATTATTTACTTATATTTTATAAAAATTCTCATTTCCTTAGTATTTTAAAATTAACTTTGGCATTAGAGTAGATCAAATATATAGAAAGTATGTTCCTATAGATCTAGAAATTGAACATCTCATAAACACAATAGGTCTACCTTAATTGTGTATTCACAAACTTAGAACGGCGTGATATGCCTATGCATATTTCCTGAACTTTAGATACTTATATCAGTGGATCAACATAAGTATAGGTGAAAAATATCAAAATTATTGTCACGCCCCGGAGGAGTCCCTGTCCGAAGAAATTTCGGCAGCACCTCCCCTGTACGGCGGACCATCTGAAACTTTCTACATACACAATATACATCAGCCACAGGCGGCTGGAAAATATACACACAACCACGCAGTTATATATATATCATCAGCCCACTCGGCTGGAACAAAACCAAAACACAAAGACTGCTAGCCGGCTAGGCTTACACAACCAATAACAAATACAAAATACCACATATCAACATCAACACTCCAAAAATAAAACCGGAGTACAGAGCTAAACAAACTGATACATAAACAAACAAAACATACGTGAAACTGATAAGTCTTCTGATGTGACGTGGGGACCAGCAGACAGGATATTTCAAGCGACACCAAAACCAACCTGGTACCTGAAAAAGATAGTATCAATGGGGGTGAGTTCAACAACTCAGCAAATACCAATGGACATGAGTAGTAAGATATATCTAACAGCAACAAACATGGAATACAGCTTCCTAATCATATATAGGGAATACGCAAAACTGAAAGGTAACTGAGGAAGCTGTACTCACCAGGAACTCCTATCCAGACAAAAGGGTCGTCAAACCGAAAGTGTCAATAATCCTGTATGCAAGTCAAAAGTATGTATCCAACCAAAATGCAACAAATGCAGCAAACACAATCATAAAATATAAATGCATCAATGCATATGATGCTAATGATGCGTCTGGTCACCCCGACGTCAACCATCTCACACACAAATGGTGAGACCGAGTGGGTAGGGTGATGACCGTGCAATCTGTCGTCACTACTCCCGATGAGTGACCGAGTGGGATGCTGTCGGAGTACTCCTGCCCTGTGACCCCAAATCATAATGGGGAGCTCAATGCTCATCTCCGGTACACGATGACGGGAGGTATCGCTACCACTACTGAGTCACCCGACCAACGGAGCCAAACAGAGTCCACCGTCACGGCTACTCTGTTGCTACACTAAATGCCGGTGAGCAACAGAGCGGGATCACGGCTACCACGCTGAGTCCTCGACCAACGGAGCCAAACAGAGAACCGCCACACACCTGTCGATATACCACTAATCCATGAGTGGTGGTGTGTGCGAATACGGCGATGTGCTCAACCATAATAGAGCTGACAATCGCAAGGATGCAATCATGATGCATGACACCAAGCATGGTCATAAACCGATCAACATAACCATATCCATATGTATAAAATGAGTGCGGTAAAATCGATGGTCACATACCAAGATCTAGAGTACACAGTTCAGATAGAATATCAAAAAGCTATGTCCTGAACATAATAAGTATGGAATGTCCGGATCAGCATAAAGAAAAATCCATATATACATAAAATGGGTACCACAGTATCAGTATGTCAAATCCACGGATCTAGGGTATACTGGTCCTCTATGGTATAACAACCTAGATCCTAAACATATCCCCCTTCCATAGCATATGTACCTACAATATGCACAGATCAAAGCCACAAGATCTAGGTACACGAATCATATATGATATACCAATAGAAATACACAATCCAAGCATGACATAAAAACCTAAGTATCAGATAATTTGGATATACATGTCAGAAACAAAAATCCAGAGTCTAACCCTAACCTCAGTAAAGCATGGTATGTCACTCTAGAAACTAAGATACTCATGGCAATAAGGTACTCATGGCAACAAATCATGAGATATAAGTACGGATACTTCACAGGTGACAAATCTAACATGCTATGGATATCAAGTGACATACCAAAGGCAAACATATTCATTGCTTGTAGTTATAAAATACTATGCATATCCAATGACAATATCATAAAAGATAAGTCAAGAGGTACCCGCCTCCAATGTAGATCGTGTTGTATGTCCTCTAATCAGAGCTCTTGTCTCAAATCAAAACCCTGAAATAAATATACAATCAACACTTAGGTTTATCGTAGATAGGATAATGCAAGCCGAAACCTCAATAAATCCAATCTTATGACCTCACCCTTTTCTTCCAAAACTCGTCCAACACCTGATAATCATTTTCTATTAACATAATCCACCTTAACAATTCCTCAAATAAATGATTACTAATGAATCTAAATCTATAACTAAACTCTAGTTAAATCCACAACTGGAAATGAAATCAAATCTCCAATCTCAACAGATTAATGAATTCAAAAAATCAATTAAAGATTATTAACTAGATGTCTAATCAGATTCAGTTCCTTACCCAAACAAACATCCAACCTCCTTCTCCTCAACAAATTAAAACAATCCATTACTACCATATTATCACTCTGCATCAACCCGAAAACAAAACAAACTTCACCTCAATGTGAATGTATCACTGTTGATCCAAAGTCAAAGTTGTTGGCTGCCGGAACAAGCTAGAGGTCCTGTTGGAAACAAGAAACAACACCACAGCCTGAGATCAAACAATCGGGTGCTCCACCAATCCAAATCCTTCGGCACAATCTCACCTTGTTAGCTCGGGTCTAGGGCACGGCTCAAGAACAAGGTGTCGGCGGTGATCAACAGGGCAGCGCACGAGGACAGGCTGTAGTGGCCGCGGGATGGTCGTGCCTGGACACAGGCTAGGGCTCACAGACAGCGGCAACCGGCGGTGCTCAGAGGAAGTGGCGTCGTCGGCAGAGATGGGAGAATGCCAGACGATGCTAAGGCAGAAGATAGGAGTCCGGGTCTGCGTCGGCCAGCGAAGAGGAGAGGCGGCTCTCTGGTCCCTGGCATCGTCGGCGTTGGCAGAGGAGAGGGAGGAACCGGCGGTTTGCGGCGCCGGTTAGGGCTCGCGTGAGGGAAAGAGAAGAAGTTGGGCACGCGCAGGTTTGTGGGGGAAAAGGGAAACTGCGTGTAGGGAGAAAGAAAAAGAAAATAGGAAAATGAATAAATAAATTCAACTTTTCCTCACTTAAATGGGGTAGCCTAAACAAGCTTTTCAGGGCCCCGTTTTTGTCCCCGTTAACTCGTCCATACGAGCTCCGAAAAATTCCCGAAAAATTTCCAAAAATTCCGGAAAATTCCCTTATTAATATTCGCCTATTTTCCGGTATTTTACATTCTCCCCCACTAATAAAAATTTGGTCCCCAAATTTTATTCTCTACCATCAGCAAATACTAACAACAGACAAAGAGTATAGATACTGAACAGTAAATTTAACCACATACCTCATATGAACATATGGGGCTATCGAGCTCGAATAGTAACCTCGAGCTCCCAAGCAGCCTCCTCATCCGTATGATGCTGCCATCCGACTTTAACCAGCCGGATAGTCTTGTTTCGCAACTGACGCTCTTTCCGGTTTAAAATCTATACCGGAACCTCCTCGTAGGTAACACCAGGCTGAAAAGGAACTGAGATATCTGTCAGCACGTGTGTCGAGTCGGATATATACCTCATCAACATAGACACCTGGAATACGTCGTGATCGCCTGCCAACGCTGGTGGTAGCACTAAACGATAAGCTACCGCTCCAACCCTTTCCAAGATCTGGAAAGGTCTAATGTATCGCAGGCTAACTTACCTCTGAGGCCAATTTCTTCACCCCTTTCGTGGGTGAAATTCACAGAAATACCTGGTCGCAAATGGAGAACTTTAAAAGTCTCTGACTCCGGTCAGCATAACTCTTCTGGCAGTCTTATGCCTCTAACATCCTCCGTCCGATAGTATGGACCAACTCTGTCTCAAGCTAAGCTCTATGAGGTCCTAATAACTGGGTCTCCCCAACCTCATCCCAGAGGATGGGTGTCCGACAAGGCCTACCTTACAACGCTTCAACGGTGGCATTTGGATAACCGAATGCAAATCGTTGTTGTAGACAAACTCTACCAACGGCAAATGGTCCTCCCAACTGCCTCCGAAATCCATAACACATGACCTCAGCAGGTCCTCTAAAGTCTGAATGGTCCGCTCTGGCTGTCCATCTGTCTGTGGATGGAAGACTGTACTAAAACAGAGCTGTGTACCCAAGGTCTGCTGCAGACTCTGATAATCGATCCAGAGGATCAGTCCTCCGGATCGCTAAGAAGTGCGCGGATTTGGTTAATCGATCAACAATTACCCAAATCGCGTCATGTCCTCGTCGTGTCCTCGGCAACCCTACCACAAAGTCCATGGTAATGTGATCCCACTTCCACTCAGGAATAGGAATCCACTGAATTAATCCTGCAGGTCTCTGGTGCTCAGCCTTCACCTGCTGACAAACAAGACATCCAGCTACGAAATTCGCGATGTCTTTCTTCATGTCGTTCCACCAATAGAAACACCTCAAATTCTGGGTACATACGGGTACCACCAGGGTGGACAGCAAATCATGAGCGATGAGCCTCCGGAAGTAACTTCTATAAGACCGGATGAGACTGAAATACGCAAAATCTGTCTCAAAAGTGTATAACACCCTCCTCGTCTCGTGTGAACTCGGTCTACTGCCGGAAGCTATCTAGCTGCAAATAAACTGCAAATACTGATCAGCAGCCTAGGGCTCTCGGATCCTCGTCACGATCGACAACTAAGCAACCATGGTAACAAGAATCTGTAGCCACAACTCGGTGGCAAGCCAAAGTCACTCTAGACTTCCGGCTAAGTGCATCGACAACCACATTAGCTTTTCACGGGTGATAGCTAATGGTACAATCAAAATCTTTTAGGAACACTATCCATCTTCCCTGTCGGAGATTAGATTCCTTCTAAGTAAATCGATATTTGAGACTCTTATGGTCAGTGAGAATCTCAAATGTAACGTCATATAAACATTGTCGCCAAATCTTCATGGCAAAAATAATGGCGACTAGCTCCAGATCATATACAGGGTAGTTCTTCTCATGCTCCTTCAACCACCGAGAAACATAGAAGACTATCGTGTCGTGCTGCATCAGAACAGCGCCAAATCCTGTAGAGATGCGTCGGTATAAAGCACGAATCCGTCCTCTCCAAAAGGAAAAACCAAAATCGGAGTCGACACTGGTCTCCGCTTCAGCTCCTAGAAGCTGGTCTTGCAATCCTCAGTCCAAGTGAACTTCACGCCTTTCCTGGTCAGGCGTGTAAGTAGCATAACTATGCGAAAGAAACCCTCGACGAAAGGTCTGTAATATCCTGCCAGTCCCAAGGACTGCGGATCTCCTGCACTGATTTCGGCTGCTCCCAACGGTAACAACCTCTATCTCCTGTGGAACCACGGTACACTCCTACTGGTGACCGTGTGTCCCAAACATCATCACATAAGACAATCCAAATCAGCACTACTGATAATCACATATAGATATTCTCGTCGAATCATCTCTAGATCTATGCAAAGGTGGTGCACGTGACTCACCTCGGATCCGAAATAGATCACAACATCGTCAACAAAGACAATGGAAACCAATCTAAACATCCTAGGAATACCCATATCATCGAGTCCATCATAACATCTAGGGCACCGCAAGCACGAATGGTAAAACCAAGACACATAATGTCCGTATCACAGACATTCCTAACCATAAGATCCATAACAATAAACAGATCTAATCACCAACGATATATAATCACCAAAGAATAGCTCCTCCAGTGTGAGAGCAATGCTCCATCACACGAAATACTACATATATGGGAGCAACGCTCTACCACAAATAATCCGGAATATGTGGGAGCTACGCTCCACCACAACCATCTAAAATATGTGGGAGCTACGCTCTACCACAAACAAACAAAAAATATGTGGGAGCTACGCTCCACCACAAACAATACATAAATGTCCAAGGCACCTAACTATCACACTAGAGACTGCACGAGATCTCTCTACCACAGATCAATGTGGGTAGCCTAGGGTATAACCACCCAGTAAGCAAATCAAATCCATAGTCAACTCTATCATCCTCCTAGTGGGTCGGTCACCCACTAATGAGAGAATTAGTTGACAGGGTAAAACAACTAATATCATAATGTAGACATTTAATATTCTACATTTAACATAGGTAGAATCATCATGATGCTACCAACCATACACCCGGCACATGTGCACACACAACATATGTATGATCGACATAATCCTCCATTTTGTATACACCAAACATACTCATAACAAAGGTATAAACCATCGTGATATCTCCAACAATACATACCGTACACATGTGCTTAAATCAACGTAGGTATAATCGACAATATACCTCCAATAATACTCACCCCATATATACATACACCTTGAGTATGATCAACATAATACTTCCAATAGATCAAGATAGACCCGAGTGCACTCACTAATCATATATAATCAACAAAATACCTCAAATACTACACCAAACACATGTGCACATATCACGTCACAGATTTAAATCGATAAGATACATCCAGTATGTAAATCAGACACGTACAGTTAACTGCATAGCTATAATCCACAAGAAACCTACAATAACCATATCTAAATGTGAATACTCACACTATCAGCAAATGAACTATCCATCATAGAACTCCTTCAACTCATAACAATCATATGTACACTTCATAGTTATGCATAATCAGCATATTTAATCCAATCTACCACACAAACCCTATGCCATCTTCTAAGTTATCCAATTAGGTACATGCAGTCAAAAATTAAAGTACCCATGGAATAGGATACATCGATCCTCTATACCTGGTCGAGCCGACAACGATATACTATTATTTCAGTCCTTTCCACGTCAGTACAAGTCATGTACTTAAATGTGCTATAGATACATAACTAAGCACAAGTAACCCATAAATGATCCTCCACAATCATAAAGGTATATCGATCCATGACAACTCAAATCGACAAACGTAAATCAGTCTTCTACTGACCGATCTAACATGAGTAAATAAATATTTACTGATGAAATTTACTAAAATAAAATGGTACACCACTGGCTAGGTCAACATAAAGATATAGATACTATCCATTACCCAACTAATAATAGCAGAGACTGGTATGTACCTCAATCCGTTATCCAACTAATAATAACAGAAACTAAAACTACTGGTGTATGATATGGAAAATCGCCAGAAACTGTAATCCCTCAATCTCTATTAAGGTCGATCATCGTCAGTGGCTAACCCCTCATATGTAATATGGCTACAACATCAGACAGATACCAGATACAAAGTGTCATAACTATCACAGTCAACAATACATACTCTAACTAAATAGTAGGATAACAGTATACCAACATACCTCCTATACCTTGGAGATGTCCTGCTGCTGCCAGGTCCCAAAATCCGAAAAGTCACATCGAGAAGACCAAAACACAAAATCCGAAACACCGGAAAAATAAGACACGTAAGTCGATCCCTGATACCAAATAAATTGATATCAGATAAATCTCGAAAATCCAGAACACATAGGAAGTATCGTATACCAGCTCTGATACCACTAAATTGTAACGCCCAGGAGGAGTCCCTGTCCGAAGAAATTTCGGCAGCACCTCCCCTGTACGGCGGACCATCAGAAACTTTCTACATACACAATATACATCAACCACAGGCGGCTGGAATATATACACACAACCACGCAGTTATATATATATCATCAGCCCACTCGGCTGGAACAAAACCAAAACACAAAGACTGCTAGCCGGCTAGGATTACACAACCAATAACAAATACAAAATACCACATATCAACATCAACACTCCAAAAATAAAATCGGAGTACAGAGCTAAACAAACTGATACATAAACAAACAAAACATACGTGAAACTGATAAGTCTTCTGATGTGACGTGGGGACCAGCAGACAGGATATTCCAAGCGACACCAAAACCAACCTGGTACCTGAAAAAGATAGTATCAACGGGGGTGAGTTCAACAACTCAGCGAATATCAATGGACATGAGTAGTAAGATATATCTAACAGCAACAAACATGGAATACAGCTTCCTAATCATATATAGGGAATACGCAAAACTGAAAGGTAACTGAGGAAGCTGTACTCACCAGGAACTCCTATCCAGACAAAAGGGTCGTCAAACCGAAAGTGTCAATAATCCTGTACGCAGGTCAAAAGTATGTATCCAACCAAAATGCAGCAACCAAATGCAGCAAACACAATCATAAAAATATAAATGCATCAATGCATATGATGCTAATGATGCGTCCTGTCACCCCTGACGCCAGTCATCTCACACACAATGGTGAGACCGAGTGGGTAGGGTTGTGACAACAGTGCACTCTATCGTCACTACTCCTGATGAGTGACCGAATGCTGTCGGAGTACTCCTGTCCTGTGACCCCAAATCATAAATGGGGGAGCTCAATGCTCTCATCTCCCGGTACACGATGACGGGGAGGTATCTCTGCCGGCTACCACGCTGAGTCACCTGACCAACGGAGCCAAACAGAGTCCACCGTCTGCCGGCTACTACGCTGCTACACTAAATGCGGTGGAGCCAAGCAGAAGGCCCGGCGATCACGGCTACCACCGAGTCCTCGGCACACGGAGCCAAACAACAGAAACACATCGATATACCACTAATCCATGAGTGGTGGTGTGTGCAGTACATGTAACTGGCGATGTGCTCAACCATAGTAGAGCCGACAATCGCGCAGCATGCAATCATGATGCATGACACTAAGCATGGTCATAAACTGATCAACATAACCATATCCATATGTATAAAATGAGTACAGTAAAATCGATGGTCACATACCAAGATCTAGACTACACAGGTCAGATAGAATATCAAAAACCTATGTCCTGAACATAATAAGTATGGAATGTCACGATCAGCGTAAAGAAAAATCCATATATACATAATATGGGTACCACAGTATCAGTATGTCAAATCCACGGATCTAGGGTATACTGGTCCTCTATGGTATAACAACCTAGATCCTAAACATATCCCCCTTCCATAGCATATGTACCTACAATATGCACAGATCAAAACCACAAGATCTAGGTACACGAATCATATATGATATACCAATAGAAATACACAATCCAAGCATGGCATAAAAACCTAAGTATCAGATAATTTGGATATACATGTCAGAAACAAAAATCCAGAGTCTAACCCTAACCTCAGTAAAGCATGGTATGTCACTCTAGAAACTAAGATACTCATGGCAATAAGGTACTCATGGCAACAAATCACGAGATATAAGTACGGATACTTCACAGGTGACAAATCTAACATGCTATGGATATCAAACAGTGACATACCAAAGACAAACATATTCATTGCTTGTAGTTATAAAATACTATGCATATCCAATGACAATATCATAAAAGATAAGTCAAGAGGTACCCGCCTCCAATGTAGATCGTGTTGTATGTCCTTTAATCAGAGCTCTTGTCTCAAATCAAAACCTTGAAATAAATATACAATCAACACTTAGGTTTATCGTAGATAGGATAATGCAAGCCGAAACCTCAATAAATCCAATCTTATGACCTCACCCTTTTCTTCCAAAACTCGTCCAACACCTGATAATCATTTTCTATTAACATAATCCACCTTAACAATTCCTCAAATAAATGATTACTAATGAATCTAAATCTGTAACTAAACTCTAGTTAAATCCACAACTGGAAATGAAATCAAATCTCCAATCTCAACAGATTAATGAATTCAAAAAATCAATTAAAGATTATTAACTAGATGTCTAATCGGATTCAGTTCCTTACCCAAACAAACATCCAACCTCCTTCTCCTCAACAAATTAAAACAATCCATTACTACCATATTATCACTCTGCATCAACCCGAAAACAAAACAAACCTCACCTCAATGTGAATGTATCACTGTTGATCCAAAGTCAAAGTTGTTGGCTGCCGGAACAAGCTAGAGGTCCTGCTGGAAACAAGAAACAACACCACAGCCTGAGATCAAACAATCGGGTGCTCCACCAATCCAAATCCTTCGGCACAATCTCACCTTGTTGGCTCGGGTCTAGGGCACAGCTCAAGAACAAGGTGTCGGCGGTGATCAACAGGGCAGCGCACGAGGACAGGCTGTAGTGGCCGCGGGATGGTCATGCCTGGACACAGGCTAGGGCTCACAGACAGCGGCAACCGGCGGTGCTCAGCGGAAGTGGCGTCGTCGGCAGAGATGGGAGAATGCCAGACGATGCTAAGGCAGAAGATAGGAGTCTGGGTCTGCGTCGGCCAGCGAAGAGGAGAGGCGGCTCTCTGGTCCCTGGCGTCGTCGGCATCGGTAGAGGAGAGGGAGGAACCGGCGGTTTGCAGCGCCGGTTAGGGCTCGCGTGAGGGAAAGAGAAGAAGCTGGGCACGCGCAGGTTTGTGGGGGAAAAGGGAAACGGCGTGTAGGGAGAAAGAAAAAGAAAATAGGAAAATGAATAAATAAATTCAACTTTTCCTCACTTAAATGGGGTAGCCTAAACAAGCTTTTCCGGGCCCCGTTTTTGTCCCCGTTAACTCGTCCATACGAGCTCCGAAAAATTCCCGAAAAATTTTCAAAAATTCCGGAAAATTTCCTTATTAATATTCGCCTATTTTTCGGTATTTTACAATTATAGAGATCAACTTAAGTAATCCATTTTAGTCAAACACTAACCGAATACATTTACTTAACTTGACTAATCAAGTGAACATTGCTATCTTCTAATAGTTAGTTAGTAACTAACGGTTAAACATTTAAGACAAATTTTTAGATAAATATTTTTTTTTAAATATATCAAGTCCAGGGTGAAGATAATTGAAAATGATTTTCAAAATAATTTATTTCTTTTCCTAATACTTGTGGTAAAAATCACTTTCAAAACAAAAATCACTTTCAAAATAAAAATCACTTTCCTAATCCTGCTTTCAAAGTTCTTTTTGTAAAATACTTTCAAAAATACTTTTAGGATACTTGCTTTACAAATTTCTTATACTTTTTTAAACTATCTGCTTTGAGAAGGGCAAGTGTTTTGAAATTTATATTTACATGTGATGAATAATATTTTGAAAGATATTTTCGAAAAACACTTTAAAAAATTCTTGAAAAGTTTTATTCAAAGGTTATCTTTTTTACTTTGAAAGATATCTTAGAAAAATCTTTTAAAAATTATTTTATAATTATTTCTAAAATTATTTTTTCTGGGATAAAGTTTTTTTAAAAACTACTCTAAAATATATTTTGAAATGATAGATTTGTAATATAATTTTAATTATTTTTGAAATCTATCTTAAAAATTAGTTTGCAAAGTATGTTTTACAAATGGTTTCGGTTGTACAATCAATTTTCAGAATGTTTTGAATCACTGTTAAAATGCTTTTAAAATTTTAGTAACTCCTCCCCCCAATAGACCTACAAGTTTTTACTCTATACAAATTATTACTTGCTTGTGTATTTGCAATTTGAAATACATATCTGAATTTTTTTAATGAATGCCAAAAGAGGAGAGTAAGGGTTAATAGGACAAAGACAAACTAAAAATCATGAAACAACAATTGATCTTACCTAAAATGATCAAGAGAATAAAAATAGCAATTGATCTTACTTAAGTTTCTCTCTTAAATCAATGATTATTATTATTATTATTATTTGTATATCTTTTCCTAAGTTTAACCCATGTTATCATTACATCAAAAAGGGAAAGATTGTTGGTACAATTTGTACTAACGATTTAACTCAGGTTTTGATGAATGACAAGTGAGTTAAGTTAGGTGTTATCGTAATCTAACTTTGTTACCGAATGTGCAGGATAACTAACTTGATGGGTTAAGATGATCTGACACCAGGCGGGAAGTCCAGTCGAGAGGTTCGATTCACGAGTAGCGAAATCCGAATGTGTAATTCTAGCAAGAGATCGGGATGCACGATTCCCAAGTGGCGAAGTCCGGATGTGTAATTCCGGTAGAAAGACCTAGTGGGTCAAATTGACGTCAAGGAGGTAACTTGACACACGATAAGTAGAGGTAAGTCATTGGAGGAGAGTGACTAAGTGAGGACGCATCCCAGTTGAGGAGGCAGTAGACATCGATCTAATTTAGGTCCATTTTAGAAACTTAAATTGAGATCCTGACTAGATCCTGGTCTAGATGACTGGGTCTAAGTCATAAATTATATTATATTATTATTGTGCTAATTTTGTTTTGCAGGTTAAATATTGTCGTGTTGGGCAAACCTAACTTGTAGGGAAAAAAAAGCTAAAAGACCTCCGTTGAACAGTACCCGAAGCACCTTCAAACATTGGAAGACGTCTTTGTACTGTTCATGTAAGGTGCCTTCTGTGCTATGGAAGGTGCCTTCCAAGGGATAAAATTCAGACTTTGTCACAGATAAAGAGCAACGAGTTCAGAATCAGATTTGACACGTTGGAGGTGCCTTTAAGACTATAGAAGGTGCTTTCTACACCCTTTAAATGGGTATCTCGACCAAACTTCAAAACACAACTTCTATACGAACTTCTATGCGCCCGATTAGCTTTCTGACTACTCCAATTTTCTGTTGCTGTCCTGCTACAACTCTGCTATGCCCGACTACCACCGAGAAGCCGACCAAACATCGAGCTCGAGTCGATTGCCTACGAAACATGTTTAGTAACAAAGTATTAATTCCTGTACTTAATTACTGCAAGCGGAAAATATATCTTGTTACACTTTTCGATACTTTTTGTACTCGATCCCCTCTTTCGACGATTCCAAAAGAGGTATTTTTGTGGATTACCTATTGATAGGTCTACGGAACCTGTGTCTTGGAATAGGAGTCGCAGAAGGCTCCGAACCAAATAAAACTGAACCGTGTCTTTTACTTTTCTATTTTTTATTTGTATTTCCATTGTACGTACTTTGATTTCAAAATCGAAAAGATAAAATTTTAAAAATCACGTGATTCACCCCTCTCTCACGTACGTCTCGATCTAACATATCAAAATTAAGATGTTTAATGGTGTGATCAGAACTTTTTGTGATGTCAAACACATACCAGATATAAGGAAGAATTTGATCTCACTAGGTACACTGGATGATATTGGTTGCAATTACAAATAAGTGAGCGGGGTGATAAAAGTCATCAAGAGAACTCTAAAGGAAATGAAAGGACAAAAGTTAGTAAGGAACATCTATAAGTGGATAGAGACTACAATTGTAGGTGGAGTCGTCTCGGTGGAGTTTGAATCAGACAGTACTATCTTGTGGCATATATGGCTAGGGCATATGGGTGAACGTGAGATACTAGAACTTCATAAGAGAGATTTGTTGAAGGATATCAAGATATGCAAGCTTGAATTCGGCAAATTTTATGTTCTTGGAAAATAGAGTAAAGTGCAATTTAAGACGACAATAAATAAAACAAAGGGGATTCTAGACTATGTGCATATGGATCTCTCAGGACCAACCAGTAGCATCAAGTGGAGGACACTTATATTTTGTGAGTTTTATGATGCTTACTCACAAAAGGTCTGGATATATATTATGTGTCACATGTCAGAAACTTTTGCAAAGGTTAAACAGTCAAAAACTGAAGTGGAGAACCAGACAGGAAGGAAGATCAAATGTCTTAGGTCAGACGATGGGACTGAGTACACAGATTCAAAGTTTTAAGAATTTTGTAAGCAACATGGGATAACGAGATATTTCTCGGTTCGCAGGACACCTCAACAAAATGGTGTAACAGAAAGGTTGAACAGGACAATCATTGAGAAGACAAGATGTCTCTTGTCTCAGGCTGAATGCAAGGTTAACAAAGAATTTCTGGATGGAAGTGGTAAACATGACATATTATCTCATTAATAGATTACCAAGGGCAGCACTAGAAGGCAAAGTATCAGAGGAAGTATGGACAGATAATCCAGTAAATTACTCTCATCTTTAAGTTTTTAGATGTTCAGCCTATATGCACATATCTAGTGTGGAAAGATTAAAGCTAGATGCGAAGTCAAAACGGTCATTTTTCTAGGATAACATAAAGGAGTTAAAGGCTTCAAGCTTTGAGATCTTAAGGCAAACAAGGTGGTGATTAGCAGAGATATGGTCCTTGACGAGAAGACAAAGCTACAACGTACTCAAGAAGAAGAAATGGAAACACCACAAAGCAACAAGGAGAAAAATGTTATGCAAGTGGAGCTAGAGACTCATGATGTAAAATACCGAAAAAGGGCAAGTAATGATAAGGGAATTTTTCAGAATTTTTGAAAAATTTTCGGAAATTTTTCGGAACTCGTATGGACGAGTTTACGGGGATGAAAACAAGGCTCGGGAAAGCCTGTTTAGGCTACCCCAATTTAACGAGGAAAAGTTCGATTTTTTTTTATTCTCCTTTTTCCTTGTTTTTATTTTTCTTATTTTCTTCCGCGACGTCGTTTCCCTCGCACACCCGAGCCGCACCCCCTTCCTCGCCCGATGCCATCTCCACCATGCCCTAACCGGCGGCGGTTACCTTCCTCCCCTTCTATTTCTCGCCACTGCCTCTTCCCCTAGCCATTGTCCGTTGCCCCTCGTCGCAGTGGAGATCCCCAAATCGCATCAAGAGTCGACGCCTCTTCGATCCGGATCCCAGCCCTAATGCCGATCACCGGGCAGCACCCCTTGCTCCTCTGCCCGAGAGCTCGAGCCGACGCTGTCGACCGAGATTGCTTTTGCCCTAGCGACGGCTGCCACCACCTCTGTGCCCTAGCATCTCCGCCGACGTCGCCTCCCGATTCCCCTCCCTTCCTCTGGTCCGACGAGACACCGCCGGCCTTCCTTCTGCCGCAGCCGCCACAGGGAGCAGCGACGACGCCTTACAGCCGACGCCGAGGTTTTTCCTATTTTCTACCCTAGCACCGGCTATCCTCATGTTGTGATCTAGTTCTCCGCCGTCGCAGCCACCTAGACTCACTGTGCTGCCTCTCTTTTGCCTCTGTCGATTTTCCGATCGGTTCCGATCATTTTCCCTGGTTAACGGCGTGAACACAAGGTCGCCTAGTAGTGATCTTAGAGGTAAGGGAGTTGCCCTAATTAGTGAATCGGGTACTTGATTCTTGTGTTGTGACCACTTGATTCTTTTTCTTGTTTTGAGCAGTGAAGTGTCCAACACGTATAGGGTGCTGTGGTTTGTTCTTATTTTTCCAGTAGCAACCCCATCCAGCAACCCTTGCTCCAGCAGCAACAGCAACTGTGGTTAAGGTATTGTGTAAGAATTTGGTCTTTGTTGTAGATGATTGCTAGTTGTGTTAGCAATACTTGTTAACTTAGGTTTAGAATTAATCAAATGATGTAATTAGGGTTAATGAAGCTAACCCTAGTTGGTCGATGGATTATGATTTAGCTTAGTTAATGGATGCATGATAGAATTAGCTAAATTAAATATTGTGACACAGAACTTTGACACGAGACGGGTATCTCGACGTCGTGTTTGGACCAGCTTGGACTTTTCGATTGGAGACGGGTACCTCTTGACTTATCTTTTATGATATTGTCATTTGGATATGCATAGTATTTTATAGCTACAAGCAATGATCATGTTTACCTTTGGTATGTCACAGTTTGATACCCATAGCATGTTCTGTTTTTGTCGTTTGTTATGTAACCATGTTTATGCCTCGTGATTATTACCATGGTTACCTTAATTCCTAGAGTAAGTGACATACCATGCTTTACTGATGTAAGACTAGATTCTGGATTTTTATTATCTAGCGTGTGTACCTATATTTTTATATCATATCTGATCTGTATACCTAGACCCTTTTGTTTTGATCCATGTACATTGTTGGTACATATTTTTTGGAGGTGGATATGTTCCGGACCTAGGTTGTTATACCATAGAGGACCTGTATACCCTAGATCTGTGGATCCGACTTACTAGTACTAGGGTACACATTTATATATATATATGTGGATTTGGTTCAGGATATTGTCATGCTTAGTTTCATACACCATTCGCATGATTGCATGCTACGTGATAGGTTGCTCCATTATTGTAGAGCATATTGCCAGTTTCATCATTGTTCAGTGCTCCGTTGGTCCGCTCATGGGTAGCGTGACGCAGCGTGGTAGCACGTCAGTTTTGCTCTGTTCGGTGCTCCGTTGGTCCGCTCATGGGTAGTGTGATGCAGCGTGGTAGCACGTTAGGGACCCCTCCCCGTCATGGTGTACTGGGAGATGAGAGCATTGTGCTCCCCCATTTATGATTTGGGGTAGGAGTATGTGTGTACTCCGACAGCATCCCGTCCATTCAGTCACTCATCAGGAGCAGTGACGTCAGAGTGCACGGTTGTCACAGTCGTACCCACTCAGTCTCATCATTGTGTGTGAGATGACTGACTGGCGTTAGGGGTGACCATGTCATTGACATTATATGCATTTATTGCATTTATTTGCTTGTATTTGCTGCATTTTGGTGGATGCATTTGTTTGACATGCATACAGGAGGCATATTGTGTATCTGGTTTGACGATCCTTTTGTTCTGGATAGGAGTTCCTGGTGAGTACAGCTTCCTCAGTTACCTTTCAGTTTTTCATATTTCCTATATATGATTAGGAAGTTGTATTCCATGTTTATTGTTGTTAGATATTTCTTACTAGGCATGTCTATTGGTATTCGCTGAGTTGTTGAACTCACCCCGTGGACACTATCTTTTTCAGGTACCAGGTTGGTTATGATATCGCTTGGAGTATCCTATCTGCTGGTCTCCACGTCACCTCAGAAGATTTATCGGTTTCATTTATGTTTTGTTTGTTTTATGTGTCAGTGTGTTTAGTTTATGCTCCGGTTTTGTTTCTGAAGTTTTGAAGTTGTTATGTGGTATTTTGTATTATTGTTGGTTGTGTAAGCCTAGCCGGCTAACAGTTTTGTGTTTGGTTTATATTTAGTTTCTGTCATTTTCCGTTGTATTTTGGTTTTGCTACAGCCGAGTGGGCTGCTTTATATATAACTGCGTGGTTGTGTTTTTATTGTATCAGCCGAGTAGGTTGTATCATATAACTGTGTGGTTGTGTCTATATTCTAGCCGCCTGTGGCTGATGTATATTGTGCATGTAGAAATGATTCTGATTGTCAGCCGTACAGGGGAGGTGCTGCCGAAATTTCTTCGGACAGGGACTCCCCCGGGGCGTGACAATTAAGTGATATCAAAGCAGGTATACGATACTTGCTATGTGTTTTGGATTTTCGAGATTTATCTTATACCAATTTATTTGGTATCAGAGCACGGTACGAGTTTTATATACCGTGTTCGGATTTCGTGTTTTGGTCTTCTCGATGTGACTTTTCGGGTTTTGGGACCTGGCAGCAGCAAGACATCTCCAAGCTATAGGAGGTATGTTGGTATACTGTTATCCTACTATTTTGTTAGTGTATGCATTGTTGACTGTGATAGTTATGACATGTAATAGCACTTTGTATCAGGTATTTGTCTGATGTTATAGCCATATTACATGTGATGGGTTAGCTACTGATGATGATCGACCGTAATAGAGATTAAGGGTTACAGTTTCTGGTGATTTTTCATATCATACACCAGTAGTTTTTAGCTTCTAGTACTACTAGTAGGAGATGGAGGCACATACCTGCCTCTGCTATTATTAGCTGTGTAGTGGATAGTATCTACCTATTTATGTTGACCTAGCCAGTAGTATACCATGTTAACTTAGTTAATTTCATCAGTAAATATTAGTTTACTCTTGTTAGTTTGGTCAGTAGGAGTCTGATTTACACTTGTTGATTTGCGTAGTCGTATATTGATATACTTTAGTTGCTTGTGGAGGATTAAGGTATTCTTGATTAGTTAGTAGATGACTGATTTAATTTTGTTGGTTTGATCAGTAGAGGACAGTCATACTCTATTTTTTAGAGGTTCGAATCTTTTGATTATTTGTGCTTAGTTAGATATCTAGAGTACATTTGAGTACATGACTCGTACTGACGTGGAAAATACTGAATTAGCCGTATACCATTGTCGGCTTGGTCAGTCTATTGAGGATCGATGTATCCTATTCCATGTGGACTTTAATTTTAGACTGTATGTACCTAGTTGGATTGTCTATGATTGTGTTTTCCTGTATGATCTTTATGTTTGATTTTATTTAGTTATACCCCTAAACCATGAGAGTAGGTAGCATAGGGTTTGTGTGGTAGATTGGATTAAATATGTTGATTATACATACTTGTGTAGTTTATACACTTGATTATTATGTGTTGTAGGAGTTCTATGATAGACGGTCAAAATTGCATGTAGTGAGTGTATATTTGTCCAGATGATGATTATTGTGGGTTTCTAGTAGATTATACTGAGTGGTCTGATTGGTTTATTGGAGGTATTTTGTCGATTAAATTTATGTTGTGAAATGTACACATGTGTTTGAGTGTTTTATTGAAGGTATCTTATCGACTTAATCTGAGTTGTGATATGTGCAGATGTGTTCGGTGTAATATTTGAGGTATCTTGTTTATTATATGATTGTTCTGAGTGTATACTCATGTCGATTATGATTTGTTTGAAGTATTACATTGATTATACTCTTGGCATAGGTGTATATATGTCATGTGAGTGTTGTTTGAGGTGTATTGTTGATTATACCTATGTTGATATATGCACACGGGTTCGGTATGCATTGTTGGAGGTATCACAATGAATTATACCTATGTTGTGAATATGTGTGGTGTGTACAAACTGGAGGATTATGTCTATCATACATATGTTGTGTGAGCACGTGTGTCAGGTGTATGGTTGGTAGCATCATGATGATTCTACCTATGTTGAATGTAGAATGTTGAGTGTCTACATTATGTTATTGGTGTTATAACCCTGTCAATTAATTCTCTTATTAGTGGGTGACCGACTCACTAGGATGATGATAGAGTTGACTATGGATTTGATTTGCTTACTAGGTTGTTATACCCTAGGCTACCCACAGTGATCTATGGTAGAGAGATCTCGTACAGTCTCTAGCTGGATAGTTAGGTGCCTTAGGCACTTATGTATTGTTTGTGGTGAAGTGTTGCTCCCACATATTGCGGATTGCTTGTAGCGGAGCATTGCTCCTATATTTATTGTAGATACATATTTCGGATTATTTGTGGTGGAGCGTTGCTCCCACATATGGAGGATTTCTTGTGGTAGAGCGTTGTTCCCACATATGTGGTATTTCGTGTGATGGAGCGTTGCTCTCACACTGGAGGATCTATTCTTTGGTGATTTATATTGTTGGTGATCAGATCTGTTTATTGTCGAGGATCTTATGGTTAGGAATGTCTGTGATACGGACATTATGTGTCTTGGTTTTTACCATTAGGGCTTGCGGTGCCCTAGATGTTATCATGGACTCGATGATTTGGGTATCCCTAGGATGTTTGGATTGGGTTCCATTGTCTTATTGACGATGTTGTGATCTATTTCGGATCCGAGGTGATTCACGTACACCATCTTCGCATAGTTCTAGAGATGTTTTGATGGAAACGTCTATATGTGAAGATCAATAGTGCGTATTTTGGTTGTCTTCTGTGAGATGTTTGAGACGCACGGTCACCAGTAGGGGTATACCGTGGATCCACAGGAGATAGAGGTGGTTACCAGTTGGGAGTTGTCATAGCCTATACATGAGACTCGCAACTCCCTTTGTCGAGCTAGTTATTATCGGAGGCTCGTTGGGGGTTTTCCACGCGTTGCTATGCTAATGACACGTCTGACCAGGAAAGGCGTGAAGTTCACGTGGTTCGAGAACTACGAGACCAGCTTCCAGGAGCTGAAGCGGAGACTAGTGTCGGCTCCGATTTTGGTTTTACCTTCTGGAGAGGATGGATTCGTGCTCTATACCGACGCATCTCTACAGGGTTTGTGCGTTGTTTTGCTGCAGCACGGCAGGGTAGTCTCCTACTTCTCGGTAGTTGAAGGAGCATGAGGAGAACTACCCAGTACATGACTTATCGTTGACCTCCATTATTTTTGCCTTGAAGATTTGGCGGCATTAGCTATACGACATTACATTTGAGATTCTCACTGATCATAAGAGTCTCAAATATCTGTTCACTTAGAAGGGAGTTTAATCTCCGACAGAGGAGATGGATGGAGTTCTTGAAGGATTTTGATTGTACCATTAGCTACCACCCGGGGAAAGCTAATGTGGTTGTCAATGCACTCAGCTAGAAGTCCAGAGGGACTTTAGCGTGCCACCGAGTTGTGGTTACGGACTTGATTCAGGGATTCTCCGAATTGGGCCTTGAGGAGCAGGGACGGACAAAGCAGGGTATTCTTGTTACCATGGTTGCTCAGTCGTCGATCAGGACGAGGATCCGATAGGCCAGGCTGGTGATCAACATTTGCAATTTATAGGCAGTCAGATAGCTTCCGAGCAGCAGACCGAGTTCACATGAGACGAGGAGGGTATTATATACTTCCGAGGCAGATTATGCGTACCTCAGTCTCATCCGATCTTACAGGAGTTACTTCAGGAGGCCCATCGCTTTCGATTTGAGGTCCACCCAGGCGGGACCCGACCGCATGTATTGAGATTTGATGCATTCCTATTGGTGGAACGGAATGAAGAAAGACATCGCAGATTTTTGTAGCTAGATATCTTGTTTATCAGCAGGTGAAGGCTGAGCACTCGAGACCTGCCAGATTACTTTAGCGGATTCTTATTCCTGAGTGGAAATGGGAATACATTACTATGGACTTTGTGGTGGGTTTGCCTAGGACACGACGAGACCATGACGTGATTTGGGTAATCGTTGATTAATTAACCAAATCCGCGCATTTCTTAGCGATCTGGAAGACTGTTTCCCTGGATCGATTAACAGATCTGTATTGCCGGGAGATCATCAGATTTCATGGTGTCCCTTTGACTATTATTTCGGATAGAGACCCCTGTTCCCGTCTCGATTTTGGCAGAGTCTACAGCAGGCCTTGGGCACTCAGCTCCAGTTTTCCATCCGCAAACAGATGGACAGTCAGAGCGGACCATTCAGACTCTAGAGGACTTGCTGAGGTCAGATGTATTGGATTTTGGAGGCAGTTGGGATGACCATTGGCCCTTTTCAGATCCTGGAGAGTATTGGAGCAGTAGCATACCATCTGGCACTACCACCGTCTCTGGCAGGTGTTCACGACCTATTCCATGTGTTTAGGCTGAGGAGATACATACCCGACCTGACCCGACACATGTGCTGACAGATATCTCAGTTCCTATTCAGTCTGACGTCACTTATGAGGAGGTTCCGGTACGGATTCTGTACCGGAAAGAGCGTCAGTTGCGGAATAAGACAATCCGACTGGTTAAAGTCGGATGGCAGCATCAGTCGGATGAGGAGGCTACCTGGGAGCTCGATACCCCATCTTTTCACTTGAGGTATGTGATTTAATTTACCGTTCAGCATTTGTACTCTTTGCCTGTTACATTTGATGATGGTAGATGACGAAATTTGGGAACCAAATTTTTTATTAGTGGGGGAGAATGTAAAATATCGAAAAAGGGCAGGTAATGATAAGGGAATTTTCCGAAATTTTTCGGGAATTTTTCGGAGCTCGTATGGACGAGTTTACGAGGATGAAAACAGGGCCCGGGAAAGCCTGTTTAGGCTACCCCAATTTAACGAGGAAAAGTTCGATTTTTTTTTTTATTCTCCTTTTTCCTTGTTTTTATTTTTCTTATTTTCGTCCGCGACGACATTTCCCTCGCGCACCCGAGCACCCCCTTCCTCGCCCGACGCCATCTCCACTGTGCCCTAACTGGCGGCGGTTACCTTCCTCCCCTTCTATTTCTCGCCACTGCCTCTTCCCCTCACCACTATCTGTTGCCCCTCGTCGCAGTGGAGATCCCCAAATCGCATCAAGAGCCGCCGCCTCTTCGATCTGGATCCCAGCCCTAGCTCCGTTCACCGGGCAGCGCCCCTTGCTCCTCTGCCCGAGAGCTCGAGCCGACGTTGTCGACCGAGACTGCTTCTGCCCTAGCGACGGCTGCCACCACCTCTGTGCCCTAGCATCTCCGCCGACGCCGCCTCCCGATTCCCCTCCCTTCCTCTGGTCCAACGAGACACCGCCGGCCTTCCTTCTGCTGCAGCCGCCACAAGGTGCAGCGACGACGCCTTACAGTCGACGCCGAGGTTTTTCCTATTTTCTACCCTTGCACCGGCTGTCCTCATGTTGTGATCTAGTTCTCCGCCGCCGCAGCCACCTAGACTCACTGTGCTGCCTCTCTTTTGCCTCTGTCGGTTTTCCGATCAGTTCCGATCATTTTCCCTGGTTAACGGCGTGAACACAAGGTCGCCTAGCAGTGATTTTAGAGGTAAGGGAGTTGCCCTAATTAGTGAATCGGGTACTTGATTCTTGTGTTGTGACCGCTTGATCCTTTTTGTTGTTTTGAGCAGTGAAGTGTCCAACACGTATAGGGTGCTGTGGTTTGTTCTTGTTTTTCCAGCAGCAACCCCATACAGCAGCCCTTGCTCCAGCAGCAACAGCAACTGTGGTTGAGGTATTGTGTAAGAATTTGGTCTTCGTTGTAGATGATTACTAGTTGTGTTAGCAATACTTGTTAACTTAGGTTTAGAATTAATTAAATGATGTAATTAGGGTTAATGAAGCTACCCCTAGTTGGTCGATGGATTAGGATTTAGCTTAGTTAATGGATGCATGATAGAATTAGCTAAATTAAATATTGTGACACAGGACTCTGACGCGAGACGGGTATCTCGACATCGTGTTTGGACCAGCTTGGACATTTCGATTGGAAGCGGGTACCTCTTGACTTATCTTTTATGATATTGTCATTTGGATATGCATAGTATTTTATAGCTACAAGCAATGATCATGTTTGCCTTTGGTATGTCACGGTTTGATACCCATAGCATGTTCTGTTTTTGTCGTTTGTTATGTAACCATGTTTATGCCTCGTGATTATTGCCATGGTTACCTTAATTCCTAGAGTAAGTGACATACCATGCTTTACTGATGTAAGACTAGATTCTGGATTTTTATTATCTAGCGTATGTACCTATATTTTTATATCATATCTGATCTGTATACCTAGACCCTTTTGTTTTTATCCATGTACATTGTTGGTACATATTTTATGGAGGTGGATATGTTCCGGACCTAGGTTGTTATTCCATAGAGGACCTGTATACCCTAGATCTGTGGATCCGACTTACTAGTACTAGGGTACACATTTTTATATATATATGTGGATTTGGTTCAGGATATTGTCATGCTTAGTTTCATGCACCATTCGTATGATTGCATGCTGCGTGATAGGCTGCTCCATTATTGTAGAGCATATCGCCAGTTTCATCACTGTTCGGTGCTCCGTTGCTCCGCTCATGGGTAACGTGACGCAGCGTAGTAGCACGTCAGTTTTGCTCTGTTCGGTGCTCCGTTGGTCCGCTCATGGGTAGTGTGATGCAGCGTGGTAGCACGTCAGGGACCCCTCCTCGTTATGGTGTACCGGGAGATGAGAGCATTGCGCTCCCTCATTTATGATTTGGGGTAGGAGTATGTGTGTACTCCGTGTTGGACCCCGTGGTAGTTTTGATGTGCTCAACCAAGTTAGTTAGGTCCTGCTGTGTTTGATCCCTGTGTCTGAGTGTGCAGGAGCTTAGGAACACAGGAAGTCGAGCGGAAGACGCAGCTAGCGAGAAGGACGGCACGGGAAGGGAGCCGACGGGCTCGGTGCGTCCGAAGGACGAGAGAGCTGCGGAAGAGTACTCCGGTGGGCTTGAAGAGCGTGCGCGGCGTTCGAGGGATGTTAAGCCAGGATGGAAGGCTGCTCGAGGAAGCCCTATTTCGGTTGGCCACAATCACCCAAAAGATCGGAGCATCGGAAGTCGCAACAAGCTGGAAACGAAGTCAAAAGAGCTGAGCTGCCAGCTTGGAGGCACCTCCAACCTGACTGGAGGCGCCTCCAGCTTGAAGGCGCCTTCAACCAAGTTGAAGGCGCCTTCAGCCAGGCTGGAGGCGCCTTCAGCCTGATTGGAGGCGCCTTCAACAGGTCAAAATGACCGTTTGCGTTCGGATAGAGTTCTATCCGCTGACCGAGCTGTGGAGGCGCCTTGAACCTTATTGGAGGCGCCTTGGACCCTCGGGATAGAATTTCCAGAGGCTATTTAAAGGCCCCTGGAGCTAGGAATTAGAAGACAACTCAAGCAATCAATCTGTTAGCAACTCCTAAGCAACTAGTGAGCTTCAAAAGTGTAAAAGGCTTCTCCGCCTTCAGAGAAGGAGATTTTTCTTACTACGCTTTTCTACTGTTCTGGATTAACAACCTCCTTGGTTATAACCAGGTTAAATCTCTAGTTCTTTTCCATTCGTGTTTCTTTTTCTGTTTCATTAATTTAGTTGCTGATTTAAATTCTGAGTTGAAATCTGAGGAGGGTATAGTTTGTTTTTGTTTTCAGCAATTCATCCCCCTCTTGCCGGTCTCCGCTGCACCAACAAGTGGTATCAGAGCATGATCGCCTCAGAAGGACTAACCGCCAACTGAAGCACTACGATCAAGACGATGGCCGGAGCAAACATCCATCCTCCGAAGTTTGACGGAGACTTCGCCACCTGGAAGCGCAAAATGGAGGTATTTTTCAAAACGGATTTTGATATTCTTATTACAATGAAATATGGTTTTGCAGCGCCGAAAGACAAAGAAGAAAACACATGGAGCAAGAAGGAGCAAGCCGATTTCGTCGCCAACGGAAAGGCGGAGTTCCACCTGCTTAGCGTGCTGCCACCACAAGAAGTAAATCGGATCGGAAGCTACGTCTCAGCGAAAGATCTTTGGGAAAAATTCCTGGAACTACACGAAGGTACTTCCGAAGCAAAGCTAGCGAAGCGCGACATCCTCCGGAACCAGTTAACGAACCTCCGGATGAACCAAGGCGAGAAGGTACCGCAACTCCAAGCGAGAATCAAGGAGGTAATAATGCAACTAACAAACCTTGGAGAAGAGGTAACCAACCGGGACTCCATCCGGTACGCGCTCAACGCCTTCCCTAGAACTCTAGAGTGGGCTTCCTTAGTAGATGTGTATTACATCTCTAAGGATCTCGAGGTAAGTACTTTAGAACAATTATTTTCTACTTTTGAACTTCATGAATCTCGAGTTTCAGAACCCAACGAAGCAAAGAAGACAAGTCAGAACATTGCCCTAAAGGCAATAATAAACAGTTCTGACTCTGAAGCCTCAGTCGACGAATCAGAAGCGGCACTACTGGTAAAACGCTTTAATAAATTTTTTAGTACTAATAAATTTAAATCGCAGAGGCATGATCGAAAGAAGAGGACGGTTCGCTGCTACAACTGCAACGAAGAGGGACATATCAAAGATGACTGTCCAAAGCTAAAGAGACAGGAGAAAAAAAAGGCAAAGCCAAAATACAAGAAACCAGAACCCTCCAAGCACAAGAATCTGAAGGCTACTTGGTCAGATTCGTCATCCTCCGAATCGGAAGTCGAAGAATTCTCGGGACTAGCACTGATGGTCAACCATCAGATAGAAGAAACGTCCAGCTCAGAGATGAGCATCGATGAAGGGGGAGGAACATCAGAAGAAGAAAGCAGCAGTGAAGGGGGAGCGTCACCAGACCAGGTAAGTAAGGTACGCAATCTAACCCCAACTCAATCTTTCAAATTTATCAAGTCTCTTTCTAAAGAGTTAGATCAATTAGAAAAAGAGAATGCTGAACTAAAATTGAACTTAGCAAGAGCATGCCCGTTAGAAATGTATGATCATCTAAAATCAGAAAATGAAAATTTAAAATTAGAAATTGAAAAATTGAAAAATGATGCATACTTAAAGAAATTTCCAAAGTCAAAAATTAGGACTTATGGTAAATTAAATTGGTATATAAGGAAACATCAAGGTCAACTTAGAAAAATACCAAGAAACTATGTACCCCTTAGATTTTTGAATAATCCTGTAGGAAAGAACCTCTATTGGGTTCCAAAATCTGTGCTTAATTAATTTTTCAAAAATTAAAAGCTTATAGTGAGAGAATTAAACATTGAAATTCTTTATGGAAGCTTTGTCTAAGGAAGTGGTTGTTGCTCCAATAACCAAGAAAGTCTAGTGCCTCGCCACGACCTGGAAGCTAAAATATTGGAAGAAAATGTTTAATTAACGTTTTTGAAAAAGCATTAAACTAGAATCAAATAATGCTTTAAAAGTTTTTAAATCTTTTTAAAATTCTAAAATATCAGATTGTGAAAATTAAAAAAAAAATATTTATTGACTTGGAAATTTTTATTGACTTAGAAATTTTTTTCTGGAAATTCAAAATTTTGACTTAAAATTTTTTTTAGAAAAATTCAATTTGACTGAGAAATTTTTTTTCCCTAGAAAATTTTTTTCAGAAAATTCAAAAATTTAACTTAGAAGATTATTTTTTTAAAATAACTTAGAATTTTTTTTTCATCTTAGAATTTTTTTTAAAAAAAAAAATTCTATGCATTTCACTTAACTTATTTGTTTCATATTTTCTTAACCTCATTTTTGCTGTGATCAAAGGGGGAGAGAAAAGTACAAGTTTAGGGGGAGTTAGAAAAAAAAAATTTAACATTTCTGTTATTATTTTTATAAAAAGTGTTGCAATTTTACTAATTGCAAAAATTATGCATAACTTGTTAGTTTAGTAATTTTTCTTTAAAATTACTTTTTATGTATAGTTTAACCCTAACTTGAACTTGGGTTGATGCACATCAAAAAGGGGGAGATTGTTGGACCCCGTGGTAGTTTTGATGTGCTCAACCAAGTTAGTTAGGTCCTGCTGTGTTTGATCCCTGTGTCTGAGTGTGCAGGAGCTTAGGAACACAGGAAGTCGAGCGGAAGACGCAGCTAGCGAGAAGGACGGCACGGGAAGGGAGCCGACGGGCTCGGTACGTCCGAAGGACGAGAAAGCTGCGGAAGAGTACTCCGGTGGGCGTGAAGAGCGTGCGCGACGTTCGAGGGACGTTAAGCCGAGACGGAAGGCTGCTCGAGGAAGGCCGGAAACTGGGTTCGGGTGAGCCCTATCGGAGCATCAGAAGTCGCAACAAGCTGGAAACGAACTCAAAGGAGCTGAGCTGCCAGCTTGGAGGCGCCTCCAGCTTGAAGGCGCCTTCAACCAGGTTGAAGGCACCTTCAGCCAGGCTGGAGGCACCTTCAGCCTGATTGGACGCGCCTTCAACAGGTCAAAATGACCGTTTACGTTCGGATAGAGTTCTATCCGCTGACCGAGCTGTGGAGGCGCCTTGAACCTTGTTGGAGGCGCCTTGGACCCTCGGGATAGAATTTCCAGAGGCTATTTAAAGGCCCCTGGAGCTAGGAATTAGAAGACAACTCAAGCAATCAATCTGTTAGCAATTCCTAAGCAACTAGTGAGCTTCAAAAGTGTAAAAGGCTTCTCCGCCTTCAGAGAAAGAGATTTTTCTTACTACGCTTTTCTACTGTCCTGGATTAACAACCTCCTTGGTTGTAACCAGGTTAAATCTCTTGTTCTTTTCCATTCGTGTTTCTTTTTCTGTTTCATTAATTTAGTTGCTGATTTAAATTCTGAGTTGAAATCCGAGGAGGGTATAGTTTGTTTTTGTTTTCAGCAATTCATCCCCCTCTTGCCGGTCTCCGCTGCACCAACACTCCGACAGCATCCCGTCCATTCGGGCACTCATCAAGAGCAGTGACGTTAGAGTGCACGGTTGTCACAGCCCTACCCACTCATCACCATTGTGTGTGAGATGACTGACTGGCGTCAGGGGTGACCATGTCATTGACATCATATGCATTTATTGCATTTATTTGCTTGTGTTTGCTGCATTTTGGTAGATGCATTTGTTTGACATGCATACAGGAGGCATATTGTGTATCTAGTTTGACGACCCTTTTGTTCTGGATAGGAGTTCCTGGTGAGTACAACTTCCTCAGTTACCTTTCAGTTTTGCATATTTCTTATATATGATTAGGAAGCTGTATTTCATGCTTATTGCTGTTAGATATTTCTTACTAGGCATGTCTATTGGTATTCGCTGAGTTGTTGAACTCACCCCCATGGACACTATCTTTTTCAGGTACTAGGTTGGTTATGATGTCGCTTGGAGTATCCTGTCTGCTGGTCCCCACGTCACCTCAGAAGATTTATCGGTTTCATTTATGTTTTGTTTGTTTTATGTGTCAGTGTGTTTAGTTTGTGCTCCAATTTTGTTTCTGGAGTTTTGAAGTTGTTATGTGGTATTTTGTATTATTGTTGGTTGTGTAAGCCTAGCCGGCTAGCAGTTTTGTATTTGGTTTCTGTCATTTTCCGTTGTGTTTTGGTTTTGGTACAACCGAGTGGGCTGCTTTACATATAACTGCGTGGTTGTGTTTTTATTGTATCAGCCGAGTAGGCTGTATCATATAACTGCGTGGTTGTGTGTATATTCCAACCGCCTGTGGCTGATGTATATTGTGCATGTAGAAATGATTCAAATTGTCAGCCGTACAGGGGAGGTGCTGCCGAAATTTCTTCGGACAGAGACTCCCCCGGGGCGTGACACATGACTTCGATGATCTTAATTTAGAGCACACGAAGCATCGCACTATACCTGGTGGTAGAATAAGATGAATCATAAAGCCACCCACCAGATACTGATTTGAAGACTTGGTAACTTATGCGCTTATCACTAGTACTAGAGACTTTACATATTTTCATGAGACAATACACAACTCTGAAAATGACAAGTGGATGAGTATTATGGCGTCGGAGATTGAGTTGCTGCATGAAAACCAAACGTGGGATTTAGTAGAACTTCCTGAGGAAAAATGAGTTATAGAGTGCAAGTGGATTGTTGCGAAGAAGATGCAAGATGTCGACAAATTGAAAAAGCTGTTGAGCAAGAAATTTGACATGAAAGATTTGGACGAGGCCAAGAAGATTTTTGGGATGGAGATTCATAGGGATAGAGCTGTAGAAAAATTATGGTTGTCTCAAAATAGATATGTGGAGAAGGTGTTGGATATATTCAATGTGAAAAATACAAAGTCAATGAGCCAACCCCTGGCGTATCACTTCAAGTTATCCGGTACACAGTGTTTAAAGACGAATGAGGAGATCTAAGAGATATCAAAAGTTCCTTATGCCAGTGCAATTGGTTGTCTAATGTATGTCATGGTTTGCATGAGATCAGATTTGGCGCAAGTATTTAGTATGGTGAGTAAGTTTCTCTCAAAACCTGGTCGACCATTGGGATGCAGTGAAGTGGATTTTCAAATACTTGAGAAATATAACTGATTATGGAATCATGTTCAATAGATAACCGGAAGATCCTTCAGTTGTTGGGTACATAGATGCAGACTATGTAGTAGATTTAGATGAAAGGAGGTCTACTACAGGATATATGTTCACTGTGGCAGGAGGACCAATCTGTTGGATGTCTATAACACAATCTATTATTGCATTATTTATTACGGAATCGGAATACATGGCAGCAGCTAAAGCAGTAAAGGAAGCTTTATGGCTTACAAGGTTGGTTTGAGAATTGAGCGTTCAGCAAGGTGGAGTCATGTTGTTATGCAAAAATCAAAGTGTTATCTATTTGTGCATCATGTGAGAACCAAGCACATTGATGTGAGGTTTCACAAAATCAGAGAGCTGATTGCCTCCGGAGAAATTCAACATGAAAAGGTTCACACTACAGACAATGCTGCAGATATGTTGACAAAGCTAGTGATCACTATTTATAGCTATCATTGTAAACTTATTATATTATGAGAATCATTAAATGTGATTCTCTTGTATAAAGAGAATTCTAATAAAGCTCCGACCGTTTTTTATAGAGTAGACACGTCGCCGAACCACGGTAACTCCTCCTCTTCTTCTTCTTCTTCTTCTTCTTCATGTTTGTCATTTCTTGTGCGTCTTTATCTCGTTGCTCCGTGCGATCTCTTTCTGTCTTCATCTACTTCCGCATTAGAGGTTGAGAAGTATTGTCTCTTCTCTTTGCACAACAGTGACAATGAGCAACAGTCTATCTCATGTATATATAATTCTTACATAGTTCATGCACTTAGGAATAATGTCTTCTCCATACGGGACAAGTCTGCGATGCATTGGAGTATATTGAGCAGCAAATGATAAGTTAAGCAATGGAATGCAGGAGATGTAGAAAGTAATATTTTGGCCATGCACTTTATTATGTAGTATCAGAAAATTTCATCTCATTAGCACCAGAATATTGGTACAAGTTATATAAAGACAGTTGTAGCATGACTTCTACCCAGTATATATTTAATTTGCATAACTTATATATATATATATATATATATATAAACATATATAACTTATCAGAATCAACCTTTTTCCAGAACTATTATATTTAATCCTACGAAATATCGAAGAGATGTCTAATAAGGAATCATCTAGATGCCAATTCTTCACCATCTCATAAAAAGTCATTACTGTAAGCCAACACCAAAGTATGAATTTTATATAAATCAAAGTGAGGAAGAAAATATCAGCTTGTATATACACAATTCTCTAGAAAAAATAGGGGGAGTGAATGCAAAGACAAGTATGATTTACTTTCTATTTTTTCCTATAACATTGAAAAGGTAGCAAAGGTTGCAGAAAAATTAGTTTCAAATGACTTCTTCTAAAAGCATGATCTACTTTCCTTTCCTTTTCTCATAGGAACTATCCTTACAAGTCATACAAGATGATCCAACAAATAGGTTCTAGCATACTTGTTTCTTATTTTCATTCTACATCCATTGAAATTTTCAACTCATTTATATTTGAACATCGGAACAATCATGATCAAGTACCATCAAACCTATTCAATGATAGAACATTACCGGAGGAACTTGAAAGCCATGGCCATTGAGGAATGGTATTATTACCTGCGGTTGCTCAACCAGGTCATTATACAGGGCATATTCCGCCTTGTAGTCGTGCAAGTCCAGTTCCTTCTTCTGGTTGGTATGGTAATGATGCTTAGCATCCGATGACTTCCCAAACCCAAAGATGCTAACTTGATCACAAATTCCGACGGCAAGCATCACTGCCTGCATCCCTGATGAGTAGTGGAACAATTTCTCATCATGAAATTTCTTCCACTCCTCCAGGGGCTTCCCTGTCTCCTCAACAAACAGCTTTAGCGAGTAGTACTTGACAATCCTAGCACAAAGCATGTCGAATCGCAAATCCGTGACAAGGAGAGGTGCCTTATGCGAAGAATTGCAGATAGTGAAGTCGAGAAAATGAAGACCCTGGCAAATGTACGTGACAATGGGGACGTTCTCGCCGTAGGGGTGGCAGAAGCAGCCCTCTCTTCGAGCACAGACATGGAGGATATTGCTATTGACGAAGGAAAGGCCGGTCTTCGAGCCAACATTCCGGTGGTATCCATGGACACGAGCATTGTTGAGCCGGATAACGAGGTTATGACCATCAATTAGCTCACCGTAGTCATTGTTCATCAGGATTCCGCTGTTGCCGATCACGGCGCAGGAGTTGAACCGCTGCAGCGAGTCGGGGCGGCCGAAGTGGCGATCTATAGGGCGTTTTATTAGCCTGACGAGCTCCGACATGACCTCCATCTGGAGGCTTCGCTTCCGGAACCAGTCGCGAAGGGAGCGGCGGAACTCTGGGTAGAAATCCATGTACTTTGGGGCACGGAATTGAGCTGGTAGCCTAACGCGCCTCCACGGTTTGTGGTGGTTATCCCGACGCCAAGGGGAATAAGACCAGAATCTCCTTCTGCCAAATGGGCCTTCGTAAACTGACGTAAATCTCCCCTCGAGGAGGCTCTCTATGTCCGTTCGCAACTCCGCCTCCCCAACTTCCGTCGTCGCCATCCTAATCAATGTCGCATTCAACGTCGCATTGGGGCTGCACGGAAGAGACATCACCACAATTGGAGCATCCTCATGCATCGACGCGGCGGGACGGCCACCGAGGAAAAACTCCCAGAGACTGAAGACGAAGAACGCGGCGACAAGGAGCAAGAAGGCAAAGGGCAAGCGGAGGGATTGCCTCATCGGGCAAACCACAGCTAAGACGGCGCGATGGTGACCTCCATTTTTCCGATAGAGGAGCCCACCTCGACGGATGAACACTCCTCGGAGCTGGCTAAGACGGCGCGATGGCAACCGACGTTAAGGGGTTTCTGTAGGTCGGCTCGGAGAAGGCTAACCGTTGAAGGCGGGTCAAGCCGGGACAGGAGACGTGGAATTGAGGGGTTTACTGGTTTAGTTCTTAGTGGGTGAAAGATTTAGCTGTGGACTAATTTTAATGGGCGAAAAATTAAAAGGACCCTTGAATTTTTGTTATTGCCAACCGAGCATCTCAATTAAAAATAAATAAATAAATAAATACAATGTTTTAACTTTTTTTCATCTTAAAAATATTCTTATTATATTACTATACTAAAATTTGAATAAAGTTATTATAAAAGTATTGAAGTAAAAGAATAATTTTGATTGAATTAGAAAAAATATTTTAACATAAAAATGTTCAATGTGTAATAATTTTGGTTGCTTGTTAAAATATCTTTAATTTTGGTCCAAACTGTTACGCCAAGACTGAAATAAAAATATTTTTAAAATTAAAATTAAAATAGTTTTTTGTTTTATTTTTTTCAACGGAATATATTTATTTTCCCTATTTTTAATCATGCACTTTTTTGATTTGTTTTTTTTGTCCAATCTTAATTTTAGATTAATAAACTCTAACCTCAAGTTGGGACAATATGTAGCTACACCCTACCGGATGTAGGATCGTAGACGTAATAGGAGGGGGTAAATAACAAGCTTTATTTTTTCACTTGTTTCGAAAAATACATAAAATATGTAGTGAAATAAAAAGTGAAAAGATAAGTAACGTTAACAAGTTTTCTTTTAATTGGTTCGAAACTTGTGGCGACTCCTACTCCAAGGCCCGCGATCGTTGATCGCTTACGTTGGCCAATCATTATAGATCCGAATTTTTTTCCAAATATATAAGTACAAGTACAAAAAGAAATAGATTATATCGACAATAAATGATTAGGAATTGGTTCGTCGATTTGTCAGAACAGCAGTTGAGTGTTGTTGAGTCGTTTCGGCGTAGCGCACAGCTTGGAGGATCGCTTGTGTAGAATTGTTGTCTCGAGGTGCTGGCCGAGGCTCCTTTTTATAGCTTCTTCAGACCTAATTCAGATCCACTGATCTCGGAATCAGGTTTGACTCGAACCGGATCGGTCAACCGATCCCCAGGTTTGCTCGACCGATCCCACCTGAATTGGTTAGCATTCCAATCCCGGTTCTGTTGCTTGAATAGAGTTTCTTTGTTCGATCAACTGATCCCGTCATTCGATCGACTAATCACCAGCTCATCTGGTCCGATTAACTCGGCTCGACCACGTCACCGCTTATCCTCGGTTCGATCAACCGATCCCGAGGTTCAATCTATCGATCCCGAGGTTCAGTCGACCGATCCCCTGGTCGAACTAGATCCACTCACTGGAACTCTGATCTTGCAGCTTGGAGGTTCAGTCGATTGAACCGAACGTTCTGTCGACCGATCCTGGTGGAATCTAATCCTGCACAAAGTGTTAGTCTCCTGCAAAACAGAGTTAGTGCATAGCAGATAATATGTAAATAAATAGCTTTGATAGCCTTTGGACTGTCCGATTCTGACTTCGTATTTCCTCTGGAAACCCTAACTCGAATCGACACCTACTATTCCCTCACCGGGGAACGCGCCCTCACCTACTTCTCTCAGGAGAAGTTATCTATTGCGAAACCGGTCCTCCAGATTGATTGAACTTTCCGCCTAGGGTTACCACCCCCTAGGACTTAGGGTTACCACCTCTTAGGACCTAGGATTACCTCCCTAAAGGATTTTCCACCTGCCTAACCGTAACTAGGACTTTCCATCACCTAGGGTTACTATCCCCTAGGACCTAGAGTTGCCACCCCCTAGGGTTTTCCACCTGTCTAAAATCCATTAGGACTTTTGCCTAAGACAACTTGGGACTTTCCTGCAAACTCAATCAATCTTTTTAGATCATAAGACAACTTAACTTTGAACTCTTTGACATAATCAAAACCCAGGCTCAATCGTCTAATGCTTCCCGTACCAACAATCTCCCCCTTTTTGACTATGGTAACACGGTTTAAAGTTAAGTAAAACATAACAATAAATAAAGGAATTTAAGCATGAGCATAAATATAATAATTTGAATAAAAAAAACTCCCTTATGCTCCCCCTTTCATAAAAATTATGTTTAAGTCTTAACTTTTAACTTTTCTCTCCCCCTTTAATATATATTAGAAAGGAGAGATTTTTTTTTTACTTTGTTTAACTTTAAGCTCTCCCTAAAGGGTAAAAAAAACTTAGTTAAACTTAGCTTTGAAAATAATTTCTTTTTCAATTACTTAACTTTCAAAAGAAGTTGATAATAACTTAGCTTTAATACTTAGTTTTATAGAGGTTTTGAAAAAAGCTTAGATAAAAGTACACTACTTAAAAAGGATTTTGAGTAAAACTTAGTTTTAACACTTAGCTAAAAAATATTTTGATAAAAACTTTAGCTTTAAAAATATTTTGATAAACACTTAGCTAAAAAAATATTTTGATAAAAACTTTAGCTTTTGATAAAACTATTTAGCTAAGTAAATAATTTCTTTAAAAATACATAAAAATACTTTATCCAAAACTTAGTTTCTGTCTTTCCAAAAATGAGTTATTTTCTTTTCAGAAATAGTTTAAAGAAATTTAAACTTCCTTTTTCAAAAGTATTTTGAACTTTTTGAAAAATTTAACTCTTAAAACCAATATTTGTTTAAAAAAAAATTGAATTTAACTCTAACTTTTCAAAAAGAATTTTAACTTTTAAAAACTTTAAGCTTGACTTTAAAAAGGACTTTGAGAAAAAGTATTTGATAAAAATATGGCTTTTAAAAAAACTTTGAAAAAACTTGGTTAAAATTCGAGAAAGTAAAAAATAAAATAAAATAACGTAGCTTCCTTTTCCTCCCCCTAGATTAGTGTCAAAATATAAGTGCCTTGAAGTCCTAAAGTCCAAGCCTGAAAATTTAAGATGAAGAAAAGCTTCAAACTAAATACTTATTTTTCTTTAACCAAATGTTTAACCTTTAGCTACTTGCTATTTACCATAAGGTAGTAGCTTTCACTTGGTTAGTTAAGTTAAGAAAGTGTTCCAGTTAGTTTGACTAAACACGGATAACCTAACTTGATTAATTTAATTTTAGTATTTATTGCCTAGACTTATATTTATGCACAGATATAAATATTTTGAAGTCTAGACAATATCATATGCATCTCACACCATTCTAAGTAGTTTTCATACATAAGTAAGGTAACCCTAGTATGCTTGTGAGATGCTCTAATTGAAACCTATGGGTACATGCTTTCTAAGGGAAAATCTTAGACTATTTCCAAACTTTTTAAAAATTCTAGTGAAATTGGGAGTTTTGAAAAATATTTTTCCTAGAATTTTAAAACAAAGCATAATTTTGAAAAGATAATAACAAATTCTATTCTACTGTGCATATCCCTAATTTTCTTCTAAGTGTACTGAACTCAAGTTAAAGTAAGGATTTTGTAAATATGTCAACTAGATTTGACTTGGACTCAATATAGTCAAGTACAATATCACCCTTAGTTACATGATCCCTTAAAAAGTGGTATTTAACTTCTATGTGTTTGGTCCTTAATTTAGTTAAATTTATTGAACTTATGTTATCAATTGAAATTTTTATATTTTTGTATTCAAGTTGATAATCTTTTAAGGTGTGCATCATCCATAGAAATTGAGATGCACATTCTCCCATAGCTATGTATTATGCTTCAGTGGTGGATAGAGCAACACAATGTTGTTTTCTACTAGACCAACTTACTAGACACTAACCTAGAAATTGACAACTTCCACTTGTATTTTTTTTTTATCTAATTTACACCCAGCATAGTCTGAGTCAGAGTACCCAACTAAGTTAAATGTGCTAGTCCTAGGGTACCAAAGACCTACACTTAGGGTCCCCTTTGTAACACCCCTAGGATACCCCCTATGATGTGTAACTATTATGTGATGAAGTGTCATGCTTTAACTTGTTAAAAGAAAACTAGAAACATGCTTATAGGTTGCGGCCAAGGCTTGAGCATTAGGGTTGGAAACTCATTTGTGCTTACTCACTTACTATGACATGTATGGTATGGTATTAGCTTAAAAGTTTCATGCTTAAAATGGTTTAAAAGAAACTAGAATCATGCTCCTTTAAGGTTTCGGCCAAGAAGGAATAAATGAATTAAGGAAGTTTAGAAACTCAACTATGCTTGCTTATAATTCCTTATGATGTGTAAACCACTGTAGGAAATTAGGTTAAGGAGCTAACTAGGGCGTCTAAATGTCTCACATGTTATGCTAAGTGTCATGAGATATTAGGTTAATGATTCCATGTTTTTATGTTGCTTGAAAACCCATGAGTATGCTTATATGTTTCGGCCAAGACAAGGAAATTAGGTTAAGGAGCTAACTAGGGCTTCTAAATGTCTCACATGTTATGCTAAGTGTCATGAGATATTAGGTTAATGATTCCATGTTTTTATGTTGCTTGAAAACCCATGAGTATGCTTATATGTTTCGGCCAAGACAAGGAAATTAGGTTAAGGAGCTAACTAGGGCTTCTAAATGTCTCACATGTTATGCTAAGTGTCATGAGATATTAGGTTAATGATTCCATGTTTTTATGTTGCTTGAAAACCCATGAGTATGCTTATATGTTTCGGCCAAGACAAGAAAATTATGTTAAGGAGCTAACTAGGGCTTCTAAATGTCTCACATGTTATGCTAAGTGTCATGAGATATTAGGTTAATGATTCCATGTTTTTATGTTGCTTGAAAACCCATGAGTATGCTTATATGTTTCGGCCAAGACAAGGAAATTAGGTTAAGGAGCTAACTAGGGCTTCTAAATGTCTCACATGTTATGCTAAGTGTCATGAGATATTAGGTTAATGATTCCATGTTTTTATGTTGCTTGAAAACCCATGAGTATGCTTATATGTTTCGACCAAGACAAGGAAATTAGGTTAAGGAGCTAACTAGGGCTTCTAAATGTCTCACATGTTATGCTAAGTGTCATGAGATATTAGGTTAATGATTCCACGTTTTATGTTGCTTGAAACCCATGAGTATGCTTATATGTTTCGGCCAAGTCATGATTTAGGGTTTGTAGAAAGTTCAAAACCCCATCTAAGCATGAAAATGATTTTTATGATATGTTATATGTTATATGTACTTATGCCATCATGTTATGATTCCCTATGATATGCTATGTGTTATGTGCACTTAGGCCATCATGTTATGGTTCCCTATGATATGCTATATGTTATGTGCACTCATGTCATCATGTTATGACTATCTATGATATGCTATATGTTATGTGCACTTTATGCCATTATGTTATGCTTATGCAAGGCTTATGTATGATGAAAAGCCTAAGAGATGCTTCCCTATAAGTTGGGATTAAGAGCACTCTTCACGATATGACAAGAAACATGATATGCTATGATATGACAAGGAACATGTATGCTATTTTACTTTTGTATGGCTTGTACCAGACCCTAAGAATGGTCCACGAGATGGGCTCCTAAGTTGCCCTTAGGTCGATGGTCAATGAAACGGGCCTAGTACGGGATGGGCTCCTAAGTTGCCCCTAGGTCGATGGTCAAAGAAACGGGCCTAGTTCCTAATAAGTTCAAGATTAGCTACCTCAGATTTATTTAGGTTGCGCGCAAAAATTTATGTATGTGGTACAATGCCAAACCCTTATGTTGAGATTATGTTTAAATACTTATATGATATATATTTTCAAAAGATCATTATGCATTTACTCATTCCATGCTATATGATATATGTTTTCAAAAGATCATCTTGCATTTACATATTTCATGCTATTTGATTTCGTATGCTTTAGGTAGATGCTCTCTTGAGATGTTTTTCATGCTATATGATGTCTATGCCTTAAGAAGATGTTCGTTGAGATATGTTGATGATACTTAGATGAACATGCTACTACCCTATGCTTATGCTCTTATATGCTAGGTTTATGGTTTGCCCAATAAGTATGACATTATTGTAAATCTAGATGTTGGGTAAATGAACATGACACTACTCTATGCTTAATTCATGATTTATGATTTTTGTGAGTAGGAAAGGATCTTACTAAGTCTATGTGCTTATAGTTTTATGTTTCCTTGTACTGCAGAAAAGGGTAAAGAATGGCTAAATTAAGGGGAGCAGCAGGAAAGGCAAAGATGTGTGTGGCAGTGGCATGGTAGAATAGATCTATTTGTGTTTCAAGACTTATATATGTCTAAGTTTCAGATGTGAACCTATTATGCTACTTGATGCTTTTAATGGATACTACTTGATATTAACTTGAACTTGTTTGGATGGTTTATACACTTATGTTTTCCTTGTTCCATGTTAGCATGATTTATGTTCTAGTTTAAAATATCATGTATTATGTTCAAGTAGTAGTTATTAAACCAAGTTATATGCATGAATGCTAGTATGTTCACATGATATGTTGAAAGGATTAGCATGTCACATGTTAATATGTTACATGATTATTACATGATTATATATTGTTTACATGTCATGTCTTGTTAATACGATTTTATGATTTAATAAAGAAAATGAATTCTTCCGCTGCCATGATTTTATGTATGTATGTATGTATGTATGTATGTATGTTCACAGTAACCCCGTCCTTTCTAAATAGTAGGAAGGGTGGGCGTTACACCCTTTATGTACCTTAGTATTCTTTTTATATTTGTTATATGTGATTCTTTTGCACAAGATTGATATCTAGCACACATACCTACTACAAATAAAATATCAGGTCAGCTTGCAGTTAGGTATAATAGACTTCTTATTGTTGGATCGAGATCGCGCTAAAGGGGGGGGGAGTGAATAGCGCTCGTGGCTTTCACGCGTTTTGGATTTGAAAAACTCGATGAGTAAGCAGTGGAATAGAAAGAAATAACAAACATACACAAAGACACCAAGGGTTTACTTAGTTCGGAGCCTAGGGCGACTCCTACTCCAAGGCCCGCGATCATTGATCGCTTTTCGGTGGGTAGCAATTATAAAATCGATAAGAGTACAATAAGTGTTTACAATTAAATGTACTGAAAAGAAAACTTATACCGACAACTAGAGATGAAGAAAACGTTGCTTTGGGTTGTCGGGTACTTGCAACAACACTTCTGGGTCGTCTTGTTAGTAGCACACGAGAGAAGGTCACTTTAGAATTGATTATTTTAAGCTGTTGCTCGAACACCCTTTTTATACACTGATGGAGGCGCCTCAAACCTCATCCAAGGCGCCTCCAAGCCTCCCAAGTCAGCCATGTGGATCAGCGTAGAAACCTTCGTCGCTTATCCTGCTTGAGGCGCCTCCATGGCCAGTCCAAGGCGCCTCCATCTCCTCTTTGCAGCCAACTTCTATTTTGCACCCGAGGCGCCTCCTGTTAGAGTGTATACTAAAAGCCTAGCCTTTTGTAAATAGTTATTTTGAAATAAAGAATCACATTAGTCAAATGTCTACATTTATATGCTAAGTGTAGTTGTTCAATTAATTTATATTATAGATAACATGGTGTGTGGTGTCACATACAGAAGATCATGTTATCAATTCCTTATAAATTATAAATAGTAGCTCACGACTAAGATGGAAAGGAACAAACCATTGAAATAGTCGTAGTGTAATTTGGTATTAGTTTATCTTAACTATAAAATTACAATAGTACACTATGAGTGTATTGAGCAGGACCATTTAAGGTAAGTTCTTTTTATACTAACTGCATAAAAGAATAAGACCTTTATTATTATGAAAGTGTGTGCTCTTAATCATGATATAATAACAAGAACATATACTCAATATTCATTTCTTTAATTTATCAAAGGGTACGATTTAGTTCGATAAATCAATAGACCCGATAAGTTGGGAAATGATATTATTTATATGGTGTGTTGTTGATTATAGAACGAAACTGTGTCCTAGTAATATAGGTTGATGATGCCCCAAAGAGGAGCTCATAAGGATTGTCATGTAAACCCTGCAGGTGGACTTAGTCCGACATGACAATGAAGTTGAGTGGTACTACTCTTGGAGCTAGATATTAATTAAGTGAGTTGTCAGTAACTCATTTAATTAGTGGACATTCTATATTTTAAACACAGGGAGATTAACACACTCATGATAAGAAGGAGCCCATATAATAATATGGGATTGGTGCAGTAGTTCAATAATAACTCTTTAGTGGAATGAGATATTATTGATGAACTCGAGTTGGGTGTTCGGGGCGAACACGAGAAGCTCAAGTTCATCGAGAAACCAAAACCAATTCCTTCTCTTGGTCCCTATCGTAGCCTCTTATTTATAAAGTCTTATACCCACCTTCTTACCCATCCTTAGGTGGTCGGTCAAGCCAAGCTTGAAGCCCAAGCTAGGGGCCGACCAAGATCAAGTCTTGATGGAGCAAGTAGGTGGCCGGCCCTAGCTTGAACCCAAGCTTAGGTGGCCGACCACAATAAATTAAAAGGATTTTATTTTTTAAAATTTTTCTTATGTGGAAGCCATGGTTTTAAAAGAGATTTTAAAATTTAAATCTTTCCTTTTATAGTTTTCTACAAAAGATTAAGAGAAAGGTTTGATATCTTTCCCTATTTGTAGTTAAAAGGAAGATTTTAATTTTTGATAAAACTTTCTTTTTTTGTAACCATCCTCATGATTTTAAAAGAGAGTTTTAAAATTTAAATTTTTCCTTTTATAGTTTCTACAAAAGATTAAGCGAAAAGATTTGATATTTTTCCTTATTTGTAGATTAAAAGGAGATTTTAATTTTGAGAAAACTTTCCTTATTGTAACATTCACATGTTTTAATAGAGAGATTTTAATTTATAAAAGTTTCCTTTTATAACCAACCATGAATGGAATTTTTAAAGAGAAATTTTTATTTTAAAAATTTCCGGAAATAAATTAGGAAGTTTTAATTTTGTGTTTAAAATCCGGCAGCATCAACTCTCTAGGAGACCCTTGGTGGCCGGATTTTTCTTGGAGAAGAAGTAGAAAAAGGAGGCTTTGTTTCTTTGCATCCCTTGGAGCTTGGTTGGTGGTCGAAGACCTTCATCTCTAGGAGATTCTTGGTGGCAGAAACTTGCAAGGAGAAGAAAGAGGCTTGGGTGGATTCTCGTCTCGGTAGATCGTCGCCCACATGACGTCCGAGATAAGAAGAGGAATACAACAGAAGATCTTGAAGTCTATAAGCTATAAAAGGTATAACTAGTTATTAGTTTCCGCATCATAACAAGTTCATCCTTTTATTTAGATCTTGAAATACCAAACACAAGAGGCTAATGAATCTAGGTAATCGAATTTATGTTTTTGATTTTGTTTTTCTTTTGTTTTTTGAAACTTGTGATTCGATTGTTCTTTTTGGTTAAACCTAGGGTTACTATAAGGAAATTAAATATTAAATTTCATTGAAAGGCTTTGTTTAGGAAGTGGTGGATGCTTGATAACCATGATTTTACTGTATTATTTTGATTCATATATACATGGTTTGATGTTGATTTCATAGGTTTAAATCATGATTACATCACATTTTATGCATTGTATAGATTTTGGACCTAATTACAAATTATTATATTTTTGTGTTATTTGATGCTAATATTTGATTCTTATTTTGTAGGCATCAAAGGATCTTGGATTTGGATCTATTTGGACGGAATTTGTGCTTGAATCTGAGTTTAAATGAGACAATCAAGCTATGGAGCATTATGGACCGTTCATCAAAGATTGGACAGATCTGAACCATCCAGTCAAGATCTGGTCGATCCGACCCATGGTAGAGTAGATCCAGACCCTTGATCAAGATCAGTACCTCCGGATCGTATTTTTAGTGACTTTTCACCGTTGATCAAGCTCCAAATCGATTTTAGCCGTCTGTACATATCTGAATCAGATTTAAAGAGAAGCTACAGTAACCTTCGTGCATCGTCGATCTCCACAGCGCTATTCTTCGCGTCGCGCGAGCGCCAACGACGATTCTGACCCCGATTCTTTCTCCGATCATCCTATCAAGTTTCAACCTCAGTGGAGAGCTTCTCGGCTGTTTCATCTCGATCTTCTGGAGCCATCGAAGGGTGTTTCCTCCGGCGGAATTCTTCTCCCGGCAGTCTCTGTTCCAGCGCCGATTTGGAGGTGTTCTTCCAATCGGCGACTCTGATTCACATCAACGACTATCGGCGGTGGTCCTCCGGTGTTCCTGAGCTCCATCCGACATCAAACCATCATCCACAATTTCCATCCAGATCCAGAGATTCCAGATTGCAGATTTCCAGCATTTTTGACCATTTATGGGGTTTCGAGTTGTTCTAGCTCGCCGGAGGTGGTCCGCCGACATTGTTAAGCATACCTCGAACTGAGACGCAGCTGAGGTTCTTCATTGAGGTCCGGAGTTAGGTGTTCTCGACTTTGGCATTCTTGTGTGACGGCAAGAGAGTGAAGTTTACGGAATTGGTTGTGAGAATGGATCGGTTTACCCTTTTAGTTCATTTTGTTACTGTTTGTAGCTTGTCATAGATTTCTTGATGATTATTAAGTTGTTTTAGCAAGTAATCTAATGTTTCTTTCCTTGTTGAAGTTTAATTTGTGTTTAGTTAACTGTTAGGATGTTAAGTTTAAGCTAGGGTTTTAATTGGTGCTTTAGGTCAGATTTATTCTATGTCTTGTTATTTTATTCTATGCGTAAGATTAGATTTAATTGTGTTTTGTACTTCATTCTTAGTTTAAGTGTGTTAATGATTTAATCGCAATGTAGAGTGACAATGCGTTATGGTTTTATTGTTGGCACCTAGTTAGATTTTCTTTATGCATTAGATTAGTTCTTATTTTCTGTGCTTTTCATTTGTTAGATTTATATTCAAAGTTCAAACCCCCATTTTCTTGTTAAAACCCCAAAAAATAGGAATAAAACACAATCCTAGATTACATTCTGTCGTTGGTTTCTCGAGGTTCGATCCTGGGCTCGTTATTACAACATAATTGTGTAGTTAAGGGGTTCAGTGGAATATACATTGTTAATTTGATAAGTCTATTCGTGACATTTAATATAATATTTAGGCATTATCAAATTTTGGTGTCGTTGCCGGGGACCATTATAATGGTATTTGGTGATTTTAGGATTGTTCTTTATCTTGAAAACTTTAAAATTTTGTTGTTTCAATTTCTTTCATGTCATATATCCATGTGTTGCTTTTATTTATTCCTGAGTCTTCTGATTTTATTTGTTAGTGTTTCAGTGTAAGAACAGGAAATTCTTTTTATCATGGATCCATGTTATCCGTATTTTAGAGATTGGAGTCAGAGTCATTATTATCAGCCTCAGACTGGGATTTATGTGCTTGAATATCAGTATGAGGAAGTACAAGAAAAATTTACAAAGTCAATATGGAAATGTAATGAAATTATGCATAAAATGAGAGAGCATCAAGAGCAATAATTTGAAAGGATACAGAATATTCAGAGTCAAATAGATCAGATTGCATCATCCATAAATCAGTTACAAGCACAGAACTCTAGTGGAGAGATGGAGAGTAGTGATTTTGTCAGGCCTGACCCTACTTCCATTTATTCACAAGATTTATCTAGTTTTATTTGTCATGATGATGTAGTTGTTCATATTTCTGATTCTACTAATGTTGTTACTTTAGATGTTGTGAATGATGCAGGAATTAATATTGAATATGATTTAAGTGTAGAGGAATGCTTACTGGAAACATTACCTCAAGAATCACCAAGAATTGAAGATGTAAGTGTAGGGACTTGTGCTATAGAGCCAAGCACCCAAGAATCACTGCATGAAGTTGTACATTCACCAGAACTGGAGTTTGAGCATTTACTTGATGAGGAAGAGGTAATAATTACCACTCTAGGTACCTTTCAAGATGACAATGTGAGTATTTCTTGTGATTTTTCAGAAAATTTAATTAAGGTACCAATTGTTGACTTTATTAGATGTGATTCATTTCTTGATATATTTTCTACCCACACTAATATTCTCCTAGTTTCTTTTTATCCCACATGTGTGTGGGAGGTGTTTTCTTTTATTGATGTGGTAGGAGAACATAAGCTTCCAGAATGGATGCTTACACTAAACCGCCTCAGACCTCCAGAAAGAATTTTCAATGGAAAAAGGATGAATAAAAAGAATTTGAGTGGAACCACGATTACTCCACTTCCGGGGTGGCTACTTCTTCTAAACCTTCTTCAACCACCGGGAATGAAAGGGGAGTTGGTTCTAATTTAGCTTACTTTTGCATTTTAATTCATGTCGTGTTAATAAATTCTTTATACGCTTCTTTAGTTTCATACTTTTCATTTTGCATTTTGCTTCTATACTTTGCATTTAGTTTGGTATACATAGCATTTCAATTTCGAATAAAAGTCTCCATGGAATTGTTCTAGTAATATTTTTAAGATGGTAAAAGTTTTTTAAATTTGATCATCAATTTAGGTCATTTGACATGATTGGATGCCTTACTTACATGATATTAGTTAATTTGGTGCTGGATTCCATTTTGATTAATTGAGCTTGATTGCATAAAAAATACCTAGAGAGGAACACTTTAAGCCTAAACACTATTTTATTTTTTGTGTGGCATGTATTCATGACAATTGAAACTCTAAAACTTGCTTTGCTTCTTTTCAAAATTACAATAGCATATGGATGCATGGAAAGGAAGGATAATTTTCATTGAACTCTTTTCTTTTGTCTATTTCAAAGTCCAATTCATTTTTCCCACAATTTTCTCAAAACATTTTCCTCTAGTATTTTAACCTTTGATTACCTTTGCTTGTCATTCTTTTATTGAGAGTGTGGATAATATCCTTGATGAGTTAGGATGTCCAAATTTAAGTGTGGGGGAAAATAGAATTATGTGATGAAGTTCATGGAGGCTTTCTATCTCAAATTGATTGGAAAATTTTGAAATTGTGAATTTTGGTTTGAATGTATCAAGTACAATTGGAGATCTTGAAATGCAGTTATTACTCCATTATGATTTGAATTCTAGAGAATATGATTTTGTTGCTGATTCAGAGTTCAGAAATTAGACCATGGAATTATGTTCTATGATGGTCATACAACATTTGCAGAGTCAACATCTATTCTGATCAGTGTGCTCAAGAGGGAAGGCTCGAGGAATGAATTCAAACCTTACTGATTGCAGATCACATTAAGATTTGCAATTTCAGTTCGGAACTGATTTGGAGTTTATTCTGTCATCTTTTGTTATGTGGTTTTGAAACTCCATTGAGCTTTAGTCCTAGTTTTGCTTTCCTGCAGAAAAGAAATAAAGGAATCAGTAAGAAGAGTTGGTCTAAGACATAATTCTGAAATGAATTCAGCTGGAAATTGTTTTGAATCAAATGGAGTATCAAAATTTAGTAGCAGCCTTAAAACCAATGTGAAACTCAAGTTAAGTTCTGTATTGAGCTGAAACAAATGGTATGCTACCTTCCATGACATCTACAAAATAAGAAATGTAGAAAATCTGGACACAGAAATGTAGAAAAAGTGAACTCTTGTAGCTACTAGAATCTGATCAAAATGGATCAGAATTGCAATTCAATTGGAGAGTGGCATTCCACTAATGAAGAACTTGAAGTTAGCATCATTTAATCAGAAAAGAAGGGCAGAAATTGGTACTTTGAACAGTGAGGGAAATGATGGTAACAGAACCCAGTTTACATTTATATCAAATTGTGCAATTCTTTCATTATCAGCCCTTGAAACCCTTGGGAATGAATTGAAATTCTTGTATTTTTTGTAGCAATTGTTGTTTATTTTCTTTCCATACTCTACAAACTTGCTGGATAGGATTGTGATAGTATCAAGTTGATGAAATTGTGAAGTTGCAATAAGCTATTTTATTGATGTACTAAAGCTGGAACAAGATAGAAATCAAGCTATCTTTTGACTTAAATGATTGTAAGTTCTATGGGAATAAATTGTTGAAGCTTGAAATAACTGAGAAGCAGTAATAACAGATGTGTATAACAAGTTACCAATATGAAATTCAGAACCCTGAAAGATATGTGCAGAACTATGCAATTCTAAAAATTTGGAAAGCTGTGCAGTTTGGAATGAATGAAGTATTAAAATTTCAGAAATGATATCAAGGAAGGAAGAAGCTTGGAGGAAGTTTTGTAATGTGAAGTAACAAATGGAATGTTGGCATCAATAACTTCTACCAAGTTTCATTTTAGTTATTGAAAAGTATGATATAGCAATGACACTTGATAGTGCTTGAAAGGCTGAATCTTGGTGAATGAGAAGAGTAAAAGAAGACCGTGATAGCTCTCAAGTTGGGAAGTGAAACTCAATTCAAAGAAGAACAAATGAAAATCAAAAGGAAAGGGTGCTGGAATGACATAAATGAATATAGTGCATAATTCAAGCATTGCAGATTTTGAAGAGAAATGTGGAAATTTTGTGCCAAATTGGGAAATGGATCGTAGCATGTAGAGTTGTTGGAACTTGTAAACTTCTCAGTTATGTATTGTAAAGGGTAGTAAGAGACAAGATGAAGAAGTATTGAAATTTCTTGTGGCTAAACAGTGGCAATTGGTACAAAGACCAGAAAGCATAGAATGGAATTAAGGCCATTGGTTCATTAGAAATTTTGAAACTCAGCTGCTAATCCAGTATTGACAGAGGATTATTTTGCTTCTCAAGAGCTACAAGATTTTTAGACAAGAAATTTGACACTAAATAAGGAAACAAAGCTGAAAACTGAACTGATTCAAATCTGTAGCTCGAGTTTTAGACTGTTATTGCAACAGAAGGAAGTAAAATTTAAGCTGAAATGTTTGTGCCAATGCAGGAAAGAAAGTTAAGACTTAATGCTGATCAAGTGCAGAAGAGAATTTCAAGAGGAAAGAAGTGTACATCTTTAAAAGGAACTGAATCTAGATTTAAATGCAGATCAGCTTTGTGCCATAGATAATCTGCTGATTTGAGCCAAGTTCTCTTGCTATTCGATTCTGAAAGGAATGGAATTTGAGCTATTTTGATTCATTATTAAATGTGTTATCGTCCAAGGCTTGCTAGCTAGGGGAATTTGGCTGAAATATATTGAAACAGAATTAGTATCAACAAACTTAAGAGTCCCTGTTTCAGAATCAATAGATTGAAAGCTGGGAATTGTCCAAAGGAATGAATCTGAGATGATTTGATAACTGAATTCTTGATCTGAAATCACTGAAGACTTAATCACGAGTGTAAGCAGTAATTCAAAAGAGGAATTAAATTTGACAAGAAGTTGAAATTTCCATATTCTAAATTCTGGAATCAGTATTGTGCCCAGATTTAACAGATGGCTTAATTAGTAATGTGTCAAATTTTGTGGTAAGTTTTTTTGATGTGGCTTCTTAATCTAGATTTAAACTAAGGAATTGCAGACATTTCAGAGATAGAATGAAAACTCTTGAATTTGAAACAGAATTCTGAATTTCTGAAACTATCTGGCAGTTTAAATGAATGTTTCTGAATTATTATGTTGAAAGGGAGTTCGTGAACTCAAAGGACTAAATGCACATCAAAAGTTAGACAATAGATTAACCCTGTTTTGTGCAGCAACAAATGTTGTTCTTGCCTTCCAAGACCTCTAAAAATTCTGGATAGCAGAAATGCAGAAGTGAATTAGATACAGAAATGCAGAAATGAAATGCAGAATCTGAACCTACACATCCATACTTGATACTACATATCCCTCTAAATTCAAACTCTGAATTTAAAGTCTGAAAACACAGGATTTCTGAATCATATTCAAAATTCAGATTCATTTCTTCTTGCTGATCTTGATCAGCAGTCAAGATGTTGTCGTCCAGAGGTGATAAGAATGTAAGTGTCTATCATTGCATGGTGAAGTTTCCTTGAACAACAAATTTAAATTAGAACTGAATTGCTATGAAAGCTTTGTATTGTTGGTGGTTTCCTCCTAGCAATCCGTGATCTTCTGATGATGTTGCTTAACTTACTTAGTGGATGCAATTGCCATGAGATCACATTGTTGTATGCTTCCATTTGGGTTGCTATACTTTGAAATCTCTTGGAATCAGATTCATAAATCTTTAAGATATTTTATTGATCAGTATATTTTTGAAGTGTACTCCTGCAGAAATTTCAGAATCCAGGAATAGTCAGCAACCTAATAGAATGAACAAATCTGGAGTTAATATCTCAGTGCCAATTGAAGTGCAAAATTTATAATGAAGTTTTGAATTTTGTGATCAAAGCTGCCATTGGAGATTAATGAATCTTGATTTGATTTTCCACAAATGCAATAGAGATGCACAACTTTAGCTGAATCTTTGTTGGAATTGAGAGATGTGAATGTTGTAGTTTTGTACAGGAATACTTAAAGGCGAGTCATATTTGGTGCCAATTTATTATTTGTCTCCTGACCAGTATTGTTGAGAATTTTGTATGTGATCATTGTAGCACCAAATGATACTTCTTTGTAAGCTAAAATCTTTATAACTTGAGTTTGTATCACTGTAAAATTTTGAATCTAGATTTCAGCATGAGTTAATAAGATTTGTCAATTGATAAATGAAACTACAGTGAGTTTCTTTGGCATTATATGGCAAACTCAAGGGGGTCCTGTTAGGAATAGATTGTTAGTGCAAAAATCTGTGTTTGCAGTGAGTTGATATTCTGGTTTGCAGGTTGTCAGATTTTGAATTCCAGATACTGATGGGCTCCTATTTTTTTCAGCAATTGTTGTTCTTGTGTTATAACCATTGTGTAATTTGTAGATCTATAAAGAAATGAGCCATGGCAATGCAGAAATCTATGAATTCTGCAAATTTGTGCATGCATAACAGAATTTTATTCCGGCCAGCTGCACTTTGGAGATGGAATCAGTGAGGTGGAATCTGGAAACAAGAGAAATCAGTTGTATTTCTGATTTTGGTATGATTCTTGAGTACCCAAATTGCAGATATTAATTGGATCCTAGAAGTATTGCAGCTGCTGAAGGAGTTCCTTGAGAATTAGATTGGAATCTGATCTTAGCAGCTGCAGCTGAACACAATATTTTTTCTTGCTGCGTAATTGCTGAAGAGCAGTTTGAGTTTCTTTAAGTATATGTGTCAATTCTTACTTAAGCTATTTTTCAACAGCAACCTCAATTGCTGGAATTGAGGTTTGGAATCAAATGGTTTGGTTACTCGAGTTCCAAAAACCTGCAGCAGGTAGAAATACACAGAAACAGAGGAATTTTTTTTTTTTTGCAAAGTTTCAAGTATTGGAAAGCTATGATGAGATTCCATTGTCCGAGACGACCAATGTTTTAAGTGTGGGGGAGGGAACTCTTCTTGGCAAGTTGATGTGAGATTATTTTAGTTTCAAAATGCTGAAATTGAAGTGCAAAAAAAAAACAGTGAAGAAGAAAGGAAAAAACAGTGGCAAAACAAAAGAGTATCAAGTGTGGAGATAGAATATCAAAATTTTTGGATAGCCATCAAATTGAAGGGGAGTTTAGCTTGATCTTTTGTATTGATAATGACAAATGGTATTCATCTTTTACATATCAAAATTGGTCAACTCATCAAGTATATTCCTCCAATACTCTTATCTTCTCAATTTTTCACTAAATTCTTTTCTTTTGCCTATTTCATTCACTTTAATTGTTCTTCTTGATTTCATTTCAATTCTTGTTGATAAAATCTTTTTGATTCATGTATGCTATGTTTATAGTGGTGGAGAATTAGAAAATAAGCAAGCTTATGATAGTGAAATGTTGTGAGTTGCATTTAGTGAGCTCCACTTATATGCATTTTTGAGTGTGAGAGATAGAATAGGTAAATCCCTTGTGAGATTGCAACTTGCTTAATTTTTCAATTGGTTTGAAACTACCATACCTACTGATTATTGTTTGGATTGTATTCATGATTGTTGGTGCTCTTTAGATGGTCTTGTTAAATTCCTTTTACTATCTTCTAGGTATTGCTAGGGAATTTTTTGTGGAGATGATTTTTAGTTTTCTTGACTTGCACATGACGTTCAAGGCTAAGTGTGGGAGATTTGATAACCATGATTTTATTGTATTATTTTGATTCATATATGTATGATTTGATGTTGATTTCATAGGTTTAAATCATGGTTACATCACATTTTAATTTTTATGCATTGTATAGATTTTGGACTTAATTACAAATTATTGTATTTTTGTGTTATTTGATGCTAATATTTGATTCTTATTTTGTAGGCATCAAAGGATCTTGGATTTGGATATATTTGGACTGAATTTGTGCTTGAATCGGAGTTTAAACGAGACGATCAAGCTATGGAGCATTATGGACCGTTCATCGAAGATTGGACAGATCTGAAGCACCCAGTGAAGATCTGGTCAATCCAACCCAAGGGAGAGTAGATCCAGACCCTTGATCAAGATCAGTACCTCCGGATCAAATTTTTAGTGACTTTCCACCGTTGATCAAGCTCCAAATCGATTTTAGTCGTCCGTTCAGATCTAGATCAGATTTAAAAGAGAAGCTACAGTAAACTTCATGCGTCGTCGATCTCCACAGTGCTATTCTTCGCGTCGCGTGCGATTCCGACCCCGATTCTTTCTCCGATCATCCTATCAAGCTTCAACCTCGATGGAGAGCTTCTCGGCTATTTCATCTCGATCTTCTGGAGCCATCGGAGGGTGTTTCCTCCGGTGGAATTCTTCTCCCGGCAGTCTCTGTTCCAGTGCCGATTTGGAGGTGTTCTTCCAATCGACGACTCCGATTCACATCAGCGACTATCGGCGGTGGTCCTCCGGTGTTCCTGAGCTCCATCCGACATCAAACCATCATCCGTAGTTTCCATCCAGATCCAGAGATTCCGGATTGTAGATTTCCATCATTTTCAGCCATTTATGTGGTTTCGGGTTGTTCTAGCTCGCCGGAGGTGGTCCGCCGACATTGTTGAGCATACCTCGAACTGAGACGCAGCTGAGGTTCTTCATTGAGGTCTGGAGTTGGGTGTTCTCGACTTTGGCATTCTTGTGTGACAGCAAGAGAGTGAAGTTTGTGGAATTGGTTGTGAGAATGGATCGGTTTACCCTTTTAGTTCATTTTGATACTGTTTGTAGCTTGTCATAGATTTCTTGATGATTGTTAAGTTGTTTTAGCAAGTAATCTAATGTTTCTTTCCTTGTTGAAGTTTAATTTGTGCTTAGTTAACTGTTAGAATGTTAAGTTTAAGCTAGGGTTTTAATTGGTGCTTTAGGTCAGATTTATTCTATGTCTTGTTATTTTATTCTATGCTTAAGATTAGATTTAATTGTGTTTTGTACTTCATTCTTAGTTTAAGTGTGTTAATGATTTAATCGCAACATAGAGTGACAATGCGTTATGGTTTTATTGTTGGCACCTAGTTAGATTTTTTTTATGCATTAGATTAGTTCTTATTTTCTGTGCTTTTCATTTGTTAGATTTATATTCAAAGTTCAAACCCCCATTTTCATGTTAATCCCCCTGTACAAAAATTTTGTACAAGTCCTGAACCATTCCTAACAACCTATTGTATTCTTTAGAATTAAATTTGGAATCGCAAACAGAACTTAACATTATTGATTCCAAATTCAACTTATCTGTTCTTAGTGGTTTAGACTTGGATCGCAAACGATGCTTAACATTATTAATCTACATCCACTCATGTTACAAATTCAATTAAATATTAATTTCAGATATCGGCTTCCAAGTTAAACATGGCGAGGTACTATGCCTTCTTGGGTATGGGAGCATTGATAATGCCTAAATATTATATTAAATGTCATGAATGAACTTATCAAACTAACAATGTATATTCCACTGAACCCCTTAACTACACAATTATGCTGTAATAACGAGCCCAAGATCGAACCTCGAGAAACCAACAGTAGAATGTAATCTAGGATTATGTTTTATTCCTATTTTTGAGGTTTTTTTTCCATTGGTGCTTGTGTGCTTACCAAGTATAGAAGTTACACCCTTCATAAAAAAAATGCAAGCTCTTATTTGCACTTGCAATTGGTTACATGGTTATGCTATTGGTAATTTTATTTATTTTAGTTATGTTCTTGACTTAGTTGATGATCCTGTCTGAATGCTGAATCAACGGACGCTAGGCACGGGGCACTCTTCGACTGCTGCCGTGGATCTTCGACTGGTGACACGAAGCTCCGGTGAACCTGCACAGAAGTCGGGCCGGGAAGGGGTTCCCGACGGCGACCCTCCGACGCTCAAGTCAGGTAAGCAGGTGGTGGAAAAAGTAGCTCTAAAGGTCTTGATCACGTACCTCCGGCGAACTATGAGGCTCTTTATATAGAGCGGTGAAAGAGATCCTGTGCGTCCACCGAGGCACATACATGTCCGAAGCCCATACTTCGGTAAGTGTGTGTCAGAAAGCTTACCTGACGCCATACTGCTACAGTCCAATCACGTCTTCGATGGGACAACAGAACACCTCGTTGTCAGACTTGGAGTATGGCCTAGCCATAGGACTTGACGACTGTCAGAAGATGTTCCTGTCCCCCTTTACCCACCGCCAGCCGGGACGTACGTTCGGCCGGCTGGACGGAGACCGTCGTCCGGACGGCCCTCATCCCCTGCGCCGTCCGGGCGGCATGGCGAGTACCTTCCGCTCGGCCCTTAGACATTGTTTCAACTGAGCGTCGGAACCCCGACCCCTGTCAGGGCACCTTTTACTGTTGGATGCTCCTCGGTTAGCCGATCGGTCTATCCTTTTCTTCCGAGTCCGGTCGGCTCATCCTCCTCCGGTGGACCCCCCCCGGCCCTTTAATCTCCATGTGGCGCTAACCTCTTGCAATGGGGTCTTCTGTCTTGACTACCGGATCACTTGCCTTCCCCTCAAGTCTAGTCGAAGGAGGCGAAGTCCGACTGACTGGACTGCCGATCTAATCGAGTGGCGACCGATACCTTAGTCCGCTCGGACAGGCTAAGGGTTGCTCGGCCGTTCGGCGATATCTTGCCCGTGCCTTGGAAATTATGTCGAGGTGTCTGTCAACCATGTGCGTTAACTCGTAACTTGCTGACACGTGGCTACCTTTCTCTTGTCAGGGTATGGCAGTGTCGTCACTTCCGATGGGACAGCCGCCGTTTGAAATGAACGGCTGGATGATGACCTCGTTATCGACGACCTGGATCGGACGGCTGAAATTGATAGCGGCCACCCTTATAAAGCTCCAACTTCCGCTTTCCGCCGCATTTCGGCCTCATCTCCTCCCGACGTCTCGCTGCTCCTTTCTTCTCTGGCGACCTTGCATTCCGGCTCTCCGGCGACCCTACAGCTTCTTCCGATCATCTCCCTTGCCCGTAAGGCTTCCTTTTCCTTGCTGCCTCTCCTTTCTTCTCTCTATTAGCTATTTCTTTTATCATCCCGCACTCTTTCCTAGTTTTATTTCTCCTTCCTTCCATCACGCGTCCATCCCTGGCCTTATACCATGACCAGTACCTCATAGCCGACCGACGGTGCTCCTGGTCTTTGGTATTCGACCATGGAAAGTCGGTTCGACGAGGAGGACGCCTTGCGCCTCACTCGAACCTATGATCTGCCGACCGACCACCACATCATAGTAGCTAACACCACCGACCGGCCACATGAACCGCCGCCCGGCACCGTTCTTTTCTTCCGAGACCAATTTTTGGTCGGGCTGCGTTTTCCACCCCACAAGTTCTTCTTACAAGTCTGTAATTATTTTCGCATTCCGCTTGGCCAGGTAGTCCCTAACTCCATTAGGCTGTTGAGCGGAGTGATAGTCCTTTTTAAACTGAACAACATCCCCCTCGACCCTAAGATTTTTCACTACTTTTTTTATCCCAAGCAAGCCGAGTGGGGTACCTTTATTTTCCAGTCTAGGATATGTTTCGTCCTTTTTGATAATATGCTGAGCTCCAACAAACATTGGAAGGAGCACTTTTTCTATGTGCGTTTTCCCGAGCCGCCAACTTTCCGTACCAAGTGGCAGACGGCGATGCCTACGCAACCGGAGCTCGGCAAATTTAGAGGCGATGCGGCATACCTTCATGCGGCCGAGCGGTTGGTGGGTCAACGCTATCACATTGACAAGCTACTCCTTCTGGGAGTAATGTATGTATTCGGCCTGTCTTCTACCCCAGCCGATCTGCCCTACAGCATGAGTAAGCGATTCTCATCCCTCCCTTTTCTTTTGTTCTAATTGATTTAATCTTTATTTCTGCAGCTGAAGTTATGTGGCGTGCTAAGGCGACCGAGAAGCTCAAGTTGAAGGCTGCTCAGATTGAGGCGGTGAAGAACAAGGAGGTCGCCGAGCGGGGCCTTGATCCAGCTGATCCGACCGGCGAAGTAGGTGAGGGGACTCAGGAGCCCCTGAAGCCTTAGCAGCTACTACCTCTCACGACGAGGCAGCGGGCGGCACAGAACCTTCTACCCAAGCCGAGGTGAAGGGCCGTTCAGCCGATGATGTTCCCCTGCTCACTTGGAAGCGCAGACGGCCAGAGCCGGCATCTGCATCAACTGCCTTTGATGAGCCACAGCCCGAGCGGGGCGCGGATGCTCCGATGTTATCGGGGACCATTTCTCTAGAGAGTACCCCGACCCCACATGGCTCTCCGAGGGCAAGCTATGAGGTGCCGCCGTCCAGCCCTTCAAGAACTCTGCGCCGTATTAGGTGTTTGGGCGAGCTTCCCTCCTCGTCCACCGGTGGGCCATCCGGTAAGGCCGAAGCTTCTCAGAGCGAGCCGAGCGGCCCGAATTTAATTAAAACCGTCCTGCGCCTCCCCTCAGAGGAATACATGGCTGCTGCTGATCGGCCATTGGTCCCCGAGCAGCAGATCACCTTGACGGGCCCTCTTGCAAAAGCTTGGGAGGATGCTCGGCGCCGAATAACCGCGATGACTCCTGGGCAGCTCGGCGACAGCAACCTTCAACAGGCCACCGGGGGTATGCTCTTTTTCTTTGTTCGTGTATTTGGATTTAGTTTTTAACCTGTTCACTTTTGCTCACAGAACTGGGTGGAGCAGATTGCCATTAGCAATCGGTTGGCCGAGCTGGAGGATGAATTGAAAAAACTTAAAGCCGCAGGGGACACCCGACAACCGACGGCCGCTCTGGAGAAGGCCAAAAGATTACTGGAAGCCGAACGGAAACGAGCTTCCGATCTGGCGAGCGAGGTCGCTCGGCTTGAAGCGGTGGTCAAACAACGAGATAAGGAGATCAAGACGGCGACCACTCGGAAGCGCCAGGCCATCGATGACATGGACCGAATGAAGGTGGAGATCAGAGGGCTAGAGCAACGCATCAAGGATCTGGATGCCCTTCTGGCCACAGAGAAGGAGGGCCGCTCGGCCGATCTACTCAAATTTGAAGGGGATTTAAAGGCTCTCCATGCTGCCAACGATGCCTCCCAGGCCGCGCTCAAAGAGTATCAGGAGGGGGAGTCGGCTCGCTCTGAGGAAATGAGGAAGGCATTCGTCCGATCGGATGCCTTTGGGGAGAAATTTACTGACAAGATCTCCCTCACCTTTGAAGAGGCGATCAAGGCGGATGTGGATCACTTGAAGACCAAGGGCCACCTTCCCGCCGAGCTGACCATCCCCCCAGAGGATCTGGCTACCGTGATGGGCGCCATTCCTGATGCACTTTTTGATTTTGACGCGTGAGGAGTGTTTTTCATCAACTTTTTTGTTCCCCTGCCGTTCAGCCAAACTTGTTTTTTGATGTAACTTTTTTGGTTTGCCCAGTGCTCGGCATAAATAGATTGTCTTTTCCGTTCCTTCAACTTTTGTTTTGGCAAGAAATTTTTCTTTCGTCACATTAAATGTTCTTTAAAACTCTTCCGCTCGGCTTCAAGCTCTAACGTGGACTCAAGCCGCTTGCCTTCAATAACGTCTTTCGCCATGCAATTGGGCAACCGCTCGGCGCGCGAACGTCACCCGTTCATGTGCTCCCATTTTTAATTCTAATTAACCATCTTTTGCTTTGCGTCTTACCTCAAAGGGGTTTTCGCTAGATTTTTGCAATGCGAGCCGCTCGGACGTTTATTGACGCCGGCTCGTCTCTCGATATTTAACGTCGGAGCTCGACGGTCTTCCGCTCGGACGTTTATAGACGCCGGCTCGTCTCTCGATATTTAACGTCGGAGCTCGACGGTCTTCCGCTCGGACGTTTATAGACGCCGGCTCGTCTCTCGATATTTAACGTCGGAGCTCGACGGTCTTCCGCTTCGGCTGACGATGCCCTATCTTGCTCTATATAACGCCGAGCTCGACGGTCTTCCGCCGGACGTTTTTAGACGCCGTTCGCTCTCGATATTTAACGTCGGAGCTCGACGGTCTTCCGCCGGACGCTAGACGCCCGCTCGTCTCTCGATATTTAACGCCGAGCTCGACGGTCTTCCGCTCGGACGCTTATATACGCTCGTGTCTCGATATTTAATGTCGGAGCTCGACGGTCTTCCGCCGGCTTACGAGACGCCGGCTCGTCTCTCGATATTTAACGTCGGAGCTCGACGGTCTTCCGCTCGGACGTTTATAGACGCCGGCTCGTCTCTCGATATTTAACGTCGGAGCTCGACGGTCTTCCGCTCGGACGTTTATAGACGCCGGCTCGTCTCTCGATATTTAACGTCGGAGCTCGACGGTCTTCCGCTCGGACGTTTATAGACGCCGGCTCGTCTCTCGATATTTAACGTCGGAGCTCGACGGTCTTCCGCTCGGACGTTTATAGACGCTGGCTCGTCTCTCGATATTTAACGTCGGAGCTCGACGGTCTTCCGCCGACGGTCTTCCGCTCGGACGTTTATAGACGCCGGCTCGTCTCTCGATATTTAACGTCGGAGCTCGACGGTCTTCCGCTCGGACGTTTATAGACGCCGGCTCGTCTCTCGATATTTAACGTCGGAGCTCGACGACCTTTTTTAAGGCTAACTTCAATACAGCCGCTCGGCAAACCCATTGGCCATCCTTTGAATTAATTTTGCTTCCTGCATTACAAGGGTACGGGCGACCAACATATATGCAAAAATAAGTTACATTAGTGCACCTTTCACCCAGCCCGATAAGGCTGGAGATGATTCGCGCTCCACGGCCGGTCCAGTTGACGCCCGTCTTCATCCTCCAAATAATAAGCGCCCGAGCGGAGCTTTTCAATAACCTTGAAGGGGCTCGCCCACGGTGCCTCTAGCTTGCCGACGTCGCCGACCGACTTAACTTTCTTCCAGACAAGATCGCCGACCTGGAATGATCTGGGGATTACGCGGCGGTTGTAGTTTTGCTTCATCCGCTGCCGGTACGCCATCAGCCGAACGGACGCCTTGGCTCTTTCTTCTTCAACCAAATCCAGTTCCATGTTCCTCCGCTCGGCGTTGTCCTCATCGTAATTTTGGATCCGAGCGGACTCAACGCCGACTTCAACAGGGATGACCGCTTCACCGCCATACACCAAGTGGAAAGGCGTGACGCCCGTCCCTTCCTTTGGAGTCGTTTGGATGGCCCATAAGACGCCCGACACTTCATCTACCCAACTTCCTCCCAAGTGATCGAGCCGAGCGCGCAGAATGCGAAGAATTTCCTGATTGGCTACCTCGGCTTGACCGTTACTTTGGGGATAGGCCACGGACGTGAAGTGTTGCTCGATGCCAGAGCTTTGGCACCAATCTTCGAGCAACTTTCCTGTGAATTGCCGCCCATTATCGGAGATAAGTCGACGGGGGATGCCGAACCGACAGATGATGTTCTGCCAAATAAATTTCTTGACCATCTGCTCGGTGATCTTGGCTAGCGGCTCGACCTCCACCCACTTGGAAAAATAATCAACCGCCACTAATAGAAATTTCCGCTGTCCGGTTGCCATAGGAAACGGACCCACAATATCCATTCCCCATTGGTCGAACGGGCAAGACACAGTGGCGGCCTTCATTTCCTCTGCCAGTCGGTGGTAGAAGTTATGGTACTTCTGGCACAAAAGGCACGTCGACACGGTCCGAGCGGCGCCCGCTTGTAAAGTCGGCCAAAAGTACCCAGCTAGCAGGATCTTCTTAGCTAGTGATCGTTCGCCCGGATGACCTCCGCACGATCCTTGATGTACTTCTTAGAGGATGTAAGCCGAGTCCTCCGAGCTCACGCATTTCAACAGCGGGCGTGAGAAAGCTTTTTTGTAAAGCTGATCTCCGATGAGTGTGAACCGACCTGCTCTCCTCCTTAGCAGCTGGGCTTCATTCTCATTGGATGGTGTGGCGCCCGAGCGGAGGAACTCTATGATGGATGTCCTCCAGTCGCTTGGAAACGTGAGGCCTTCCATCCGGTCGACGTGCGCAACCAACAGTACTTTTTCAATTGGCTGCTGAATTGAGCTCGCGAGTTTGGCTAACTCATCGGCTGCTTGATTTTCTGCTCTGGGTATCTTCTGGACAATAACTTCTCTAAAATTGGCTTTAAGTTTCTCAAATGCTTCAGCATAGAGCTTGAGTCGGGCGCTGTTAATTTCAAAAGTGCCAGAGAGCTGCTGTGCGGCCAACTGCGAATCCGAATGAAGTATTATCCGACCGGCGCCAACATGCCGAGCTGCCTGCAAGCCGGCTATGAGGGCCTCATACTCTGCTTCATTGTTGGTAGCTTTATAATCCAGCTGGACGGATAAGTGCATCTTTTCTTCTTGAGGGGAGAGCAACAATATTCCAATCCCGCTTCCGAGCCGAGTGGACGACCCATCCACATATACTCTCCACATAGCTTCCGGCTCCGGCCTTTGCACCTCAGTCACAAAATCGGCCAAGGATTGCGCTTTGATTGCCGAGCGGGGCTGGTATTGGATGTCAAATTCACTTAACTCTGTCGTCCATTTGATGAGCCGCCCGGACGCTTCTGGATTCAATAATACACGCCCGAGCGGGCTATTGGTTTGCCAATGATAGTATGCACCAGGAAGTATGGGCGAAGGCGCCGAGCGCCGAGGACCAGAGCAAAAGCCAGCTTTTCGAGTCCAGTGTAGCGAGATTCAGCATCTTTTAAAATGTGACTAAGGAAATACACGGGCTCCTCTCCGCTCGCCTTCACTAACGCCGAGCCGATTGCTTGCTCGGTTGAAGACAAGTAAATACAAAGTGGCTCACCCGCAGCCAGCTTGGCCAATACCGGGAGAGAATTCAAATATGCCTTCAAGTCTTCGAACGCCCGATCGCATTCTTCATCCCAGTGAAACCTTGTGGCCTTGCGCAAGATTTTGAAAAAAGGGAGGCTCCGGTCGGCAGTTTTGGAGATGAATCGGGACAGGGCGGTTATCCGACAGGTCAAACGTTGCACTTTCCTTGTATTTCTTGGAGGCGGCATGTCTTGTAGAGCTTTCACCTTGCTGGGATTTGCTTCGATTCCCCGCTCGGTCACTATGTATCCCAGAAAACGCCCTCCTTTTGCTCCGAACAGGCACTTCTGGGGATTTAGCTTGACTCCATATTTGCGCAGCGTTCGGAAGGTTTCCTCCATGTCTTTGAAGAGATCGGCCGCTCGGACGGTCTTGATGAGAATGTCGTCCACATACACTTCCAGATTTCACCCGATCTGTTCTCTGAATACTTTATTCATCAAGCGCTGATAGGTGGCTCCCGCATTCTTCAATCCGAACGGCATCACATTATAGCAATATGTGCCGTCGGCTGTCACGAAGCTGACTTTTTCTTGATCTTCACGGGGGAGCGGCACTTGATGATAGCCTTGGTAAGCATCGAGCATACATATTAATTCGCAGCCGGCCGTAGAGTCCACCAGCTGATCAATCCGGGGCAGGGGGTAAAAGTCTTTCCGGCAAGCTTTGTTGAGATCCCGAAAATCTATGCATACTCTCCACTTGTTGCCCGGCTTGGAGACTAATACTACGTTAGCCAGCCAGCTCGGGAACTGCACCTCACGTATATGGCCAGCTTCCAAAAGCTCTCCACCTCCGCTCGGATGATGGCATTCTGCTCGGCGCTGAAATCTCTTTTTCTCTGCTTCACAGGCCGAGCGTCCGGTCGGACGTGGAGCTTATGCTGCGCTACACTTGGTGAAATTCCGGGCAGCTCATGTGTCGATCAGACGAAGACATCATGGTTTCTTCTGAGGCATTGGATCAGCTCCTCTTTCTACTTCACCTCCAGATCGGACGCGATGAATGTTGTAGCCTCCGATCGGGTGGGGTGTATCTGTACTTCCTCCTTTTCTTCGTAAACTAAAGAGGGAGGCTTTTCAGTTATAGCATTCACCTCGATCCGTGGCGATTTCCGAGCGGAACTTGCTTCTGCTCGGACCATTTCAATGTAGCATCGCCGAGCTGCCAGTTGGTCTCCCCGTACCTCTCCTACTTTGTCTTCGACGGGGAACTTGATCTTCTGGTGGAAGGTTGAGACGGCTGCCCGGAACTCGCTGAGCGCCGGTCGTCCCAAAATAACGTTGTAGGACGAGGGAGAATCCACCACCACGAAGTTCACTGTCCTCATCCTCCTGAGCTGCTCTTCTCCCAGTGAGATGGCTAGCCGGATTTTCCTGACCGGCAGGACTTCGTTGCCCGTGAACCCGTAGAGTGGGGTTGTCATGGGCAGCAGCTCGGCTCGGTCAATTTGTAGTTGATCAAACGCCTTCTTAAATATGATGTTGACCGAGCTTCCTGTGTCAATAAATACACGGTGAATAGTGTAGTTGGCTATTACCGCTTTGATGAGCAGAGCGTCGTCGTGGGGTACTTCAACTCCTTCCAAGTCCCCTGGACCGAAACTGATTTCCGGTCCGCTCGCCCGCTCTTGGCTGCAGCCGACTGCATGGATTTGGAGCTGCCGGACGCTCGCCTTTCTGGCTCGGTTAGAATCTCCTCCGGTCGGCCCGCCTGCTATGATATTGATCTCGCCTCGAGAAGCATTACTTCTATTTTCTTCTTCCCGAGCGGATGGTCGAGACCGTTCTCTGGACGTTCGGCGATTCTCCTGCCTTGGGGAGCGATGCCGATCGGGAGTCTGTTGCTGTCGCCTATCAGCTCGCGTCTGATCGGCTTCATGAGTTCTTTGTCGCCTGTCGACTGAGGGAGACCATCGGCCGCTGTTCCGAGGCACGGGGTGAGCCACGAAGGGAAGACTTCGACAATCCCTTGTGTTGTGAGTATCCGTCCGGTGGAAGGAGCAGAATATCAGGGTCCATTTCTTCTTTGGCTTGGGTCGGGCGACCGCTACCTCTTGCACGTGGGTCCTCACATGAGGGGAGCGAATTGCTTCGGCCCTTGGTCCTCTTGGCGGTTGATGAGCGGTGGGAGGCTTCCGCTCGGCAGGTGGAGCCCGATCAGTCGGAGCTTCCTTTCTTCGAGCCGCTTGGGCCTCCTCCACGTTGATGTACTCGTTGGCTCGGTGCAGCATATGGTCATAGTTTCGAGGCGGCTTCCGAACGAGCGAGCGGAAGAAGTCCCCGTCCACGAGACCTTGTGTAAATGCGTTCATCATTGTCTCTGAGGTGGCCGTTGGAATATCCATGGCTACCTGATTATACCGCTGGATATAAGCTCTGAGCGGCTCTCTTGGCTCCTGTTTGATGGCAAACAGACTAACACTGGTTTTCTGATAGCGCCGACTGCTTGCGAAGTGGTGGAGGAAGGCCGTCCGGAAATCCTTGAAGCTTGTGATGGATCCGTCCGGCAGCCTCCGAAACCACCGTTGAGCCGATCCCGCGAGAGTGGTAAGAAAAACTCGGCATTTTACTCCATCTGTATATTGATGGAGCGTAGCTGTGTTATCAAACTTACCCAGATGATCGTCTGGGTCGGTTGTCCCATTATACTCGCCGATCGTCGGAGGCACGTAGTGCTTCGGCAGAGGATCTCGTAGAATAGCCTCTGAAAATTGGCGATTAATCCTCTCGGGCGATGCGTCCGCTCGGGAGGCTTTCCCTTTTCTGTCATCTCGTCTAGGCATTTCGTCCGAAGAAGATCCACGATCTCTATGAGCTGCTGCGGCTTCAAGGGTGCGAAATAGGGCTCGATGAAATGCATCGGTGGCCGGCGGTGCTTCCGCTCGACCACCAGACGCTGACGTTGCTTGCTGCTCCGGCCGCTCGGCTGTGGCTTTCTGTTTTTGCTCCACAAGCTTGGCGGCCCTTATCTCGATCAGAGCGTCGAGTTCCTCCGTCGAAAGCGTCACCGTGTGTTATCGTCCAGCCTCGTCCATTGTTTCCATTCGGATGCAGGAGCGTTCCCATAGACGGCGCCAATTTGATCCTGTCCGAATGCTGAATCAACGGACGCTAGGCACGGGGCGCTCTTCGACTGCTGCCGTGGATCTTTGACTGGTGACACGAAGCTCCGGCGAACCTGCACAGAAGTCGGGCCGGGAAGGGGTTCCCGGCGGCGACCCTCCGACGCTCAAGTCAGGTAAGCAGGTGGTGGAAAAAGTAGCTCTAAAGGTCTTGATCACGTACCTCCGGCGAACTATGAGGCTCTTTATATAGAGCGGTGAAAGAGATCCTGTGCGTCCACCGAGGCACATACATGTCCGAAGCCCATACTTCGGTAAGTGTGTGTCAGAAAGCTTACCTGACGCCATACTGCTACAGTCCAATCACGTCTTCGATGGGACAACAGAACACCTCGTTGTCAGACTTGGAGTATGGCCTAGCCATAGGACTTGACGGCTGTCAGAAGATGTTCCTGTCCCCCTTTACCCACCGCCAACCGGGACGTACGTCCGGCCGGCTGGACGGAGACCATCATCCGGACGGCCCTCATCCCCTGCGCCGTCCGGGCGGCACGCCCCTCACGTCTCACCTGTCGCCTGCATTGATATGCTGGGGAGACTTCCGGGCGAGTGCCTTCCGCTCGGCCCTTAGACATTGTTTCAACTGAGCGTCGGAACTCCGACCCCTGTCAAGGCACCTTTTACTGTTGGATGCTCCTCGGTTAGCCGATCGGTCTATCCTTTTCTTCCGAGTCCGGTCGGCTCATCCTCCTCCGGTGGACCCCCCCGGCCCTTTAATCTCCACGTGGCGCTGACCTCTTGCAATGGGGTCCTCTGCCTTGACCACCGGATCAGTTGATATATTAGTTTATTATGATTTTATTTTTAACTATCTTCATCTTTGTGTATCTTATATATAGATAATGATAATGAAGACAATGCAAGTATCAAAATAACATTATCTAAGCAAGAATTAAATAATTTAAAAAAGGATATCGATGAAGAGAGGAGATGGAAGAAGGATCAGAAAAAATTGATATTGATGATGCCATGATGAAATTTAAAAAATATTGTAGTATTTGTTTAGGTTCATAGAATTTATTGAACTATTCATTTTATAAATTCTTTTATGTTTTTAATTACTTTATTGAACTATTTGGTTATGTAGCAAATGATATATGAACTACTTGTTGGGGATCTTGTAGCGAGCTAGAAGGGGGGTTGAATAGTCGTGCACCCCAAATGATTGCTTCTTCTTCGTTTTCGTTAGTGCGCAAGAGGAAATACAATACTAATATGAATACAAAAGCTAATCTAAAGACAAGAATAAGAAAGCAAACCACTACACGTTGTTTAACGTGGTTTGAATATTGCGGCTCCTATTCCATGGTTGTCCGTAAGGTGAACGATCCCTATCCGTCGGTGGATTAACCCTTGGCAAACTCCGACTACTCAAGCAACTCCTTGTGGGTGGAGAAACCTCACCACAACACCAACCAAGAACACTTGGACACAAAGAAAACCTTGAGCATTTAGTGACTACTAATTAGGTTTTAACTAAGTCTAATTTCCTCACCTTGGCAAGTCATCCCAAGTTCCATCTTATAGAGCTTGGGGAGAAACAACCTTACTGTTTAACGTTACTGGTCGACTAGTCCTTGCACCAGTTGACTGGTGCCTGGTCAATGACTCTTTACCAGTCGACTGGTCCTTACACTAATCGACTGGTCCCTGTCGTTTGGGCACAGAAACTCTTTTTGCTCACCCCCAGTCGACTGGTCCCAATACCAGTTGACTGATACAATCCTAAACTTAGGGTTTCCCTTCCCGAGTACATTTCTCTCACACTTGGACCCTCACGACTCACTTGACTCTTCTTCGCAGCTTTGACCTCTTGCCTTCAAGCCTACTTCCTTTGTCTCTGGTCCCTCGGAAGCATTCAAGCTCGTGGTTTATCCCCAATGCCATCCTTCATGTATGCATCGAAGTCACTTCCTTCGGCTCTTGTCCTTGCTGCCTTGTCCACGGTCCCTCGGATGCTCCATCCTTCACTGGACCCGAAGCCATCAAACTAAGTCATATGTGTATCCTGCAAACCTACACACTCATATACACGTATCAAATATAAGGATAAATCTAACTTAAACTCTTTGCCCAAACACTAAAAACATATGATTACACTGACCATTGGGATTTCTCCAACACTACTATGTGATGTGTTTGGTAATTAGTGTGGAATCTTTGAATTATTGTGTGGTTAGTGCGTTATAGGATTAAGGAGTCTTCGTTCGAAAGATATACCCTCTTTGTGGTGATTCTATTATAATGGTTGGCATTTATTTATTTATTTGTTTACAAGTTTCTTAATAAATGACAACAATTATCCCATCATTATTTTCCTTCTTGTTCGATTGCTATGTGTCACATTTTCCACAATAGGCAATTATAATTTGTCCAAGCAAAGTGCTAGAATAAATAACTTTTTTTTAAGGCTTTTATTTGTTTTATTTTTTTTACAGGCGTGTGGGCTGGCTCATCTAATCTGTAATCTTTTTTGAGTTGGGTTAGATTGGGTTGAAGATTTCATGACTAATCAAGATGGTGAATTGCCCCGTCCCGTCCAATGTTGGGTTTCTAGTGGATTGGCATGCCCCACTATGAATTGATCCATTTGCCAGCTCTAACTAAAACCCCTTGTTTATAGCCTTTATTTACTCTTTATTCTTCACTTGTTATAAGTTAATCTTTTGCTAATCATTTGACTATTAGCCACCGTCAATCAACTACCTTCTTTGGTTATCCATATCCAAGTCTATATTAATGGCTACTTGAGTTGACTAGATTCCCACATCAGTCGTCTACCTCCACAATAGCTCTTAGGTCATCAACCATTGCAGTGTAGCTTTATCAGATTAATAATTCCTTTTTGTTTTTCTTTTATAACATTAATTGATTCGATCTCATAATTTGAGTTGACTGACTACAAATTAATCGACTACTTAGCCAACTCAATCACAAACAAAATTATTCTGATCACTAATTGACTACCTTGAATCAACTTCTTAGTTGACTCAGTTCTCTAGTTTATTGAACTAAATTCTAGTCAGCTAAAACCTAACTACGATCATCCTAATGATTCAATATCATATCTAAGTTGATTTATACCCTCACTTCATGCATATAAGTCACACAACTTTCATAGTTCACCACCAAAGTTTTACCATGGCCTCAACCTATGATCTTCTTCTATAAAGTCACTCATCCCTATGATGCATTAAGCCCTTAGCTCCTTTAAGTCTTCATTTTTTATAGTAAATATGATATGAAGTTACAAGTGTATGATTACGTTGTTAAGTAATAAAAGATATTAATATAAAGAGATTGTTGATTAAGCATTAGTTGATTCGGCACTATGAATTATCTAGACGTTCAAAGGTTAGTTGAACGCTTGTGAGCTAGAAAGAATGAGAGAGAGAAAGAGAGAGAGAGAGAGAGAGAGCTAAGAGGGAGAGAGAGTGCTTGGAGGAATGATTCTAGGATTTCAGTTTCACTATGATATTAGTTAATATTGCTATTAATTGGTCATTTGCCAACTCCATGCTTACAGTCATGTAAGGATTCTAACTAAAGTCTAACACATTCCCGCACATATCGCACCACAAATTTAACACCAGTTCTAACATCATTAAGTAAAGAAGTTGTTAGAGTCGAAATGTGCTAGAGGGGGAGGGGGGGGGGGTGAATAGCTCGTTGTGCTCATCGTTGCTTGCTTCTTGGTGATGATATGCAACGGAAAATACAAGAAACACAATTACAATGCTAACGCAAAGATTTACTTGGTATCCACCTCAAGAAGAGGTGACTAATCCAAGGATTCACACAGGACACGCACTCTCCACTATGAAAATACTCCTTTGTGATAACTACCAAAGGCGGAGAAGCCCTACAACACTCTCAGTACAAGAAGAAAGAAATGGAAGCAAATACAATAGAAATCTTACAAGATTTACACTTGAAACTCTAACCCTAGCTTCTTTTTCTTGTCGTAGATCGCCTCTTGACTTGGACGTGCACAAGCACTTGCCTCCAAGAACCTTCAAGAACTGGTGGTGAGATCTTGGAGAAGTTGCTGTGAGGATCGAGATGAATCGGGTTGTAGCCATGTGAGTTGTGCGAAGAAGAACGCTCGCCAACGGATATAATCTACGCCAACGGTCGGATCCCAATCGATTGGATTGCTCCCAATCGATTGGGGAGGATTTGGATCGATCAGTCGATCGATCCAGAGCACCTCTGTGCTCTCTGGAAATCGTCTAAATCGATTCCCGGATCGATTCAGGGTTCTCGCGTGATTTCCTGCGCTCCAATCGATCACCCGATCGATTGGAGGCTCCCAATCGATCGGGTGATCGATTGGGAGAGCTTCTGTGCGTGCACCGATTCTCCCCAATCGATCCGCTGATCAATTGGGAGAAGATTTTGTCATGACACCTCACCCAATCGATCAACCGATCGATTGGGCATGATTCAATCGATCGGTTGATCGATTGATTCAACTTGATTTATCATAATCAAGTCCCAAGCCCCTAAAACCCAACATCTGGTCAACCATGACCTGTTGGGGCATCATGCCTAGCATTAGGTCACCCTCAACTTGCTAGGACTTCCTCACCAAGTGTTCAGTCAATCCCTTTGACCCACTTGGATTTTTCTCCTCATGCCAAGTATCCAGTCAATCCTTTGACCTACTTGGACTTCTCAATACCAGGTGTCCGGTTAACCTTGACCCACCTGGATTTCCACGTGCCTGGCTTCACTCACCAGGACTTGCTTTTGCCTAGCTTCACTTACTAGGACTTCCCATCTGCCTGACTTCACTCACCAGGACTTTCCATCTAGCTTCACTCACTAGGGTTTTCCATCTGCCTGGCTTCACTCACCAGGACTTTCACCTAGCTTCACTCATTAGGATTTTTATACTGCCTAGCTTCACTCACTAGGTCTTTCACCTGGCTTTACTCACCAGGATTTTCACCTAGCTTCACTCACTAGGATTTTCATACTGCCTAGTTTCACTCACTAGGTCTTTCACCTGGCTTCATTCACCAGGATTTTCCAACTGCCTGACTTCACTCACTAGGACTTCTCAGTCAAGTATCTAGTCAGTCTTGACCTACTTGACTCTTCTTCACATCTAACTGGCCAACCTTGACCAGAGAAGAATTACACCAACAATCTCCTCAAATGAACGATTGCACGTGCAATCTCCATGTATTATCACTCTTCATTTATTGTTAAACATCGAAACTCAAACATCAAGACTCAAGCTTGAGTCATCTCAAGCTTAGTTAACCAGGTCAACCTTGACCTAGGGAATATTGCACCAACAATCTCCCCCTTTTTGATGTTTGACAATACCTTTAAGTTAGGCTAACCCCATAGCCTCAACTTCCTTCATGCCAAGGCATGAATGAGGGTTTCCTTCATTCTCCCCCTTTCCTAAAGGGCAAACTCCTCTTTAGGTAATGAAGGCCTAACTTAAATCCTACATTCTCCTCCTATTGGCACACATAAAAAAGAACTCTCCCCCTAAAGAGTTACTCACTGCTATTCACAACTTCACTTATTGGACACAACACTACAATGAAAGTCTCATACCCTTCATTATCTTCAATGCTCACCCTAGAGCGTTAACCAATCCAACAATGAAGGCCTCATACCCTTCACTATATCAAATGCTCACCCTCGAGCATTACTCCATGTTATGATGCTCATCCTAGAGCATTCATAACCCCTCAATGAAGATATCCACTCTCCATTATTTTTCAATGCTCAATCCTTGAGCATTGTTTTTCTAAACAAAGATTTAACTACCTTCAATGGTGTCAGAAAATAAGTTCCATGTCCTTAAAGAGTAACTCCTCCTAAAGATATGCACGTAACTTCTGTCATTGTACCAACAATGACTTGGAATCCCTAAATCTTTAGGAACCCCAAACTTAGAAGTTTTGAAGTTCAAAAATCCAATAATGAAACTAAACCTCAACCTAAACTTCTACGTAGTCTTCCTTAACCAATCCAATCTTGTTTTCATCATGAAAACTCCCCCTAAATGTAAACAAATGTGTTTTAAGGGTTTAGGAATGGGTACCTAGACACAACATGGTCTAAAATGCTGAAAACAAGATTTCCCAGCCAAATTCAGCACTTCAATCGATCAATGGATCGATTGAAGCAGTGTGGATCTATCGGTGGATCGATCCAACGAGGTTCTGCTCGCGAGAAAACCCATCTCAATCGATCGCCCAATCGATTGAAGGCCTAAAAAATTGAAATGTAATTTCAGTGATTTTCAGAAAATCCCCAAAAATTCTACAAAATTCTAAAAATTATGAAAATTGTTGTAGACATTATTTAGGGTATACACTATCAAGGAAAAATAGTTTTTTTTTAATGAAAATACTTCCTATTTTCAAATATTGACATAAACTTGAAAACTTGTAAAAGCTTTAGTGTTTTCTTTAAGTTTGTGTCTAACTTTTCAATGATGATTACTATCAAAAGATAGTCCTCACCAAGGTTTTTCCAAAGTGTATTTAAAATCATTTTCAAAACCAATATCCAACCATGTTCTTTGGGCTCAATGCACATGACTTGTACATTAGCTTTCTCAATGATTGGAAAACACATAACTATGTGTTTTGATGAACCTAAAACTCAAAAGAATACACTAAATCAACATCTTAAGTTTTGTTCATCATCCTAACATCTCACTTGTATATAATGTGTACTAAAACACGTACAAGTCACCTTATAAGTCTTTGTGAGATGCAAAGTTTAGTTTTGCCCTAAACTAGGGATCATGCATATCTATCTATGCATTTTGGGAATTTTGAACATCCACCAAGGATGTTAGTTGTTAATAAATGTCATTAATCCTTAATTGCAAAGAACTAAAAGTGATGCATGATGAGTTATGACATACATCAAAATAAATAATTTTCAAAAGAAAATTCGTTAGAACTACATGATGTATGTATGACATGACATGGTATTTTTATATTTTTCATAATAAAGCATGAATGCAAAAATGATGTCATGGCATGTGATGGGCAAACAAAGCATGATAGTTTAGCTTAAATAAAGTACCTAGATCATCTATCTAAGTGTCCTTAAATCCTTAGCTAAACCTAAAATTAACCTAGATTGCCCCTTATCTACTCATGAAAATGCCAAAATCTAAATTGGCATTTCTTTAACCCATGATTAAATCGTGTCAATTAAAATTAAGTATATTCCTCAATGTTTGGCACACTTTACTCTTTCAAAGAGTAATAACTTTAAATTAAGGCTTAGATTTGCCTTTAAATCCCTAAGAAAATACCAAACCCCCAACTTGGTATTTCTTATGTTTTCCCAATTTGTGTCAACTTAAAATAAAATCAAAATTTTCAAATTATGACACATTTTACTCTTTTAAAGAGTAAATGAAAATCCACTTCATTTTCAAAGGTTAATAATAACATTGAAAATGCTCTCCGAGTGTCAACTTCATCAAAGTTGGGTTAACTACCCTTCTAATTAGAGTTGACATTCTTTAATCCATCTAAGGTGTAGAGAAAATGCTCCTAGGAACCCAAAACCTATTGGTGCTCCTTGGATGTTCTAGGTACTCATTAGGGATAACTTCCCTAGATACATTCCTAATGACCTTGTTAGGCTTCTTAGAAGCCTTGGTTACCTTTTCTAGGTCAACTCTAGGGATTTCTTCCCTTGTGACCTTCTTAGTGACTTTTTTAGACCTCTTAGAAGTCTTAGTCACATTTGTTGTTGCAAAGATACTCCTAGGGATAACTTCCCTTGTATCCTTGACTTGACCGCTAGACCTAGGATTGATTCCATAGCTATATGGACCCTATGATAAGAAGGCACATCCTTCTTGGTTTTAGGTTTGTATCCCAACCCCCTATGACCATTGGATGACTTATGTGCTCCTAGACCTATTTTATGCTCTTTTTGCCCTTTTAGGATATTTTCCATCCTTTTTAGGGGGTTTTCCATTTTATCAAGCCTTGACCTCAAGACTTGATTTTCTTGCCATAAATCCCTAGATTTTGGTCTTTCATTAAATCCTTGAGTATTTTTATTTCTAGGCTTATAACTATGATCCTTAGTTTTCTTGCCTGGATTTTTATCTACCTTCCTAATCCTAGGTGTAGTAGTTTTAGCATGAAGAGCTACATATTTTTCCTTAATGCTATCATGCTTTCTATTTTTATGGTAAATAGTATTAAAATGATATAAACTAGAATTAGCATGCTTTTTACCATAATTCAAGGGGATAGACTCAATAAATAATACCTTAGGTGTTACCTTGGAAGCTCCCCCTTGACTTGTGCTTCCTCCTTTTGCTTTGACCGCTTTCTTCCCCTTAGGACATTGACTTCAGTAATGCCCATTTTGATTGCATGAAAAACACACAATGTTCTCCTTGCTCTTCTTGGTTGTGAGAGCAGTCTCCTTGGGCTTCTCCTTGCCCTTTGGTGCCACTTGGCCCTTTTTCTTGGCCAATTTAGGGCACTTATTCTTGTAGTGTCCATGTTCCCTACACTCAAAACATATAATATGAATTTTATTTTTAATTAAAATAATTATACCTTAATGTGTAGGGATGACACTTAATCCTCCATTTGATGTCTCTTGATTTTTGGAGGATGTATCATCTTCTTCTTCACTTGACCCGGATGTAGAAGCTTCTCCTTCTTCTTAATCTAGTATCAATGAAGGTCTCTCCCCCTCAATCCTAGAGGTGGAGGCTTCTTCATCTTCATCTTGTATATGGAACAAGGAATATGCTCCTTCCTTGCTCTTTTCATTGCATTCCTTTGAAGATGAGGCTTCTTGGACTTCCTCTTCGGAAGTTGACCATCTCTCAACTTCGGAGTCTTCTTGCTCTTGATCCACTGAGTCACCCTCTTTGGATTCTTCTTGATTTGGTACAGTGAGGGGGTCTTCATGAAGCTTGCCCAATTTTCTCCATAACTCTTTGGCATCTTTAACTTCTCTAATTTGCTCTAAGATGTTGCTCGACAATAGATTGACTAATAGCTTAGTCACTTTATCATTGGCCTCACATCTTTGGATTTGATCTTAGCTCCACTTGCTTCTCTTGAGAATTCTTCCTTTTGAATTTGTTGGAGCCTCAAAACCTTCCATTAGAGCAAACCATTGCTCTATCTCCATCATAAGAAAATTTTTTATTCTTAATTTCCAAGAATCGAAGCTCGTCATAGTGAATGGTGGATGTACCCTCGTGTCGAATTTGAGTCCATCTCGGAATTCCATCTTGAAGTTGAGCTCTTGATAAATTCTTTGACTTGATGAATTTTGCTCCAACTTCTTCACCCTCTAGCCTTGTTGCCCCTTCTGACGATGATTCTGGTGAAGAGCGACCTCGCTCTGATACCACTTGTTAGGGTCGAAATGTGCTAGAGGGGGGTGAATAGCTCATCATGCTCGTCGTTGCTTCCTTCCTGGTGATGATATGTAGCGGAAAATACAAGAAACACAATTACAATGCTAACACAAGGATTTACTTGGTATCCACCTCAAGAAGAGGTGACTAATCCAAGGATCCACACACGACACACACTCTCCACTATGAAAACACTCCTTTATGGTAACTACCGAAGGCGGAGAAGCCCTATAACACTCTCAGTATAAGAAGAAAGAAAGGGAAGCAAATACAATAGAAATCTTACAAGATTTACACTTGAAACCCTAGCTTCTTCTTCTTGTCATAGATCGCCTCTTGACTTGGACGTGCACAAGCACTTGCCTCCAAGAACCTTCAAGAACTGGCGGTGAGAGCTCAGAGAAGTTGTTGTGAGGATCGGAGATGAATCGGGCTATAGCTGTGTGAGCTGTGTGAAGAAGAATGCTCGCCAACGGATATAATCTGCGCCAACGGTCGGATCCCAATCGATTGGATTGCTCTCAATCGATTGGGAAGGCTTTGGATCGATCGGTCAATCGATCTAGAGCGCCTCTGTGCTCTCTGGAAATCGTCTGAATCGATTACCCGATCGATTCAGGGTTCTCACGCGATTTCCAGTGCTCCAATCGATCGCCCAATCTATTGGAGGCTCCCAATCGATCAAGTGATCGATTGGGAGGGCTTCTATGAGTGCGTCGATTCTCCCCAATCGATCCGTTGATCAATTGGGAGAAGATTTTATCGCGGCACCTCACCCAATCGATCAACCGATCGATTGGGCATGATTCAATCGATCGATCGATTGATTGATTCAACTTGATTTGCCCTAATCAAGTCCTAAGCCCCTAAAACTCAACATCTGGTCAACCATGACCTGTTGGGACATCATGCCTAGCATTCAATCACCCTCAACCTGCTAGGACTTCCTCACCAAGTGTCTGGTCAATCCCTTTGACCCACTTGGACTTTTCTCCTCGTGCCAAGTATCTGGTCAATCCTTTGACCTACTTGGACTTCTTAACACCAGGTGTCTGATCAACCTTGACCCACCTGGATTTCCACGTGCCTGACTTCACTCACCAGGACTTCCCTTCTGCCTAGCTTCACTCACTAGGACTTCCCATCTGCCTGGCTTCACTCACCAGGACTTTCCATCTAGCTTCACTCACTAGGGTTTCCCATCTGCCCGGCTTCACTCACTAGGACTTTCACCTAGCTTCACTCACTAGGATTTTCATACTGCTAGCTTCACTCACTAGGTCTTTCACTTGACTTCACTCACCAAGATTTTCACCTAGCTTTACTCACTAGGATTTTCATATAGCATAGCTTCACTCACTAGGTATTTCACCTGGCTTCATTCACCAAGATTTTTCAACTGCCTGGTTTCACTCACCAGGACTTCTCAATCAAGTATCCAGTCAGTCTTGACCTACTTGACTCTTCTTCACATCTAACTGGCCAACCTTGACTAGAGGAGAATTGTACCAACAATCTCCCCAAATGAACGATTGCACTTGCAATCTTCATGTATTGTCAAACATCAAAACCCAAACATCAAGACTCAAGCTTGAGCCATCTCAAGCTTAGTAAACCAGGTCAACCTTGACCTAGGAAATATTACACCAACAAAAGTAACTCTAGAAAGTCTGATTAAAGGGATACGCTAGGACCCCCCCCCCCCTCGGTCATACAATCGCTAGAGTTATCTGATATACTTTCTAACAGTATATTAACGATATTAAGTAGAAGAGGTAACCTAGAAAGTTTGGTTAAAAAGATGCCCTCTGTCACAAGGCCCCTCGGTCATACAATTACAAAATTACATAAATCACTGATGTGCGTAGATTGTATACACTTATTGGCATGTTTTGACGCACATTTACATACTTTGAGCATGGTTGATCTATGCATTTTCGTACTTTCAGCTTTCCTTTTTAGCATATTTACTCTCTTTGTTCGGAGATCTGCTTTTGTGCATTTTCTGTACATAGGAGTCGAAATTGGTGAAGATTTCATGTTCGAAGTCAAATCTATGAGCAAAGCAAGGGGAAGAATGTGCCCTACCTGAACCACGCACTGCCCTGCTCTGGGGGGTTGCCCAGGCCGTGTGGAGATCACGGGCCAGAAGGATGCAACAGGAAACGAAGTGGTCATGGCCGTGTGAACCTCACACGGCCGTGCAAGGATCTGAAGAACCCAGACATGAGAAGAAGCCTAGGCCGTGTGCATCACACGACCATGTGAGTTTTCCAGAGACAGGAGAAGCCTCGGCCGTGTGTCTCACACGGCCATGTGAGGTTCTCAGTGGCAGGGAAGGAAGCAGGCCGTGTGCATCACACGGTCGTGCCAGATTTCCAGAGGCTAAGGTAGTTCAGGCCGTGTAGATCTACACGGCCATGTAAAGGGGTCATTGGCGGATGTTTTCCACGGTCGTGTCTCACACACGACCGTGCAAGGCTGGCAGAGAGGAGAGTGGGCAGGGTCGTCTGAACCTCACACGACCGTGCCACGGGGTCGTGTGGCGCCCAAACTTCACCTCTATTTAAACCCTTCTTCAAGATTTGAAAGGGGATCTTCTCCCTCTTGGGAGAGAGCGAGATTTGGGTCTTTCCTTTCAATCTTGGGAGGATTTATGGGCGATCTAAAGGAGGATCTTCAACGGATTTGACTCCGAGAGCATGGATTGGATCCGAAGACCAAGCTTCATCTTAGATAAGTTTTCTTTCTCTCCTCTTCTTGGATTGGGGATCAAGAAATGCTTGTAATCTTTGTATTTTCAGATTTCTCTCTTTGATTCATGGAGTAGATCTCTTTGTTTTAGGATGAGGGAGTATTTGTATGATGAATTGATGTAAACTCTTGTGGATTTGCCATTTTCTTGCTTCTATGATATTGTCTTGTTTGTATCAATTCAATCTTGAATGAATTGTTGTGTTGTGGATCTAATTCTCATTTTAGATTGATTGTTTGAATGTCCTATGGATCCTATAAAGATTATCTCCTACTCAATTTTCTGAGGGAAGCATGCGAAAGGTGCAAACCCGTGTAAGGATGTTTGAGGGATAAGATTTAGGGAAAATGGGGTAATTCAAGAGGGTAGGATAGAATTAGGAATTAATCTTTATATCTTATGGGTTGAGAAGTATGATCTTTGTGTTGATTTTCTGAGGGATCTTCGTGACAGGAACATGCCCGTGTAAGGACAACATAAGTTCATATCTAATCAATCACATTTAGGTATAGATTTCAGTCCTAGGCCGATTGTCTATTGCAAAAGAGAACCGTAAACCTTCTATAAATGTTGGACAATTGAGAAATAGGATTTGGTAGATCATTTACATTGAGGAATCTTACAAAGAAACCAAAACTCCTAGAACATTCCTTTATCATAGCCCATAATCTTGTTTATTGATCTTTCATTTCTATGTTTACTTTTCATTAGTTACATTTAGCTTTTGGAAACCAATTGATTAGTTGTTTAGCTAACTCGTGTTGAAATATTTCTAGTGCTTATTCCAGTCCCTGTGGATACGATAATCTTTTATATTACTTGCGACATTTCCGTACACTTGAGGAGAGCGAACAATCACTTCCTAACATTAATTTGAAAAAAAAAACTTCTAAAACTCTAATTAGTCTCTCTAGCAAAAGATTGGTCCCTATATCAAGGTATCTAGAAAGTGGGGTAATTCGATGCCCTTTGTCACTAAGGGCACAATATACCCAATCGAATGAGTATCTTCTATCACTAAGGGCTCCCAATTATCAAGTCCAGTCAACCTTAATATAGAAACAAATCCCTCACATTTACATGCATTCACAACATACATAGTTTGTCAAACTACAAGGTACAACACACATAGAACAAGTCATAAACACTTCATTGAACAAGAAAATAAGAAGATACATAATTCATGCATCAACAACACATCATAATTACTCTCTACATCCTAAGAATTGGGCGTCAACTCCATTGAGATGGAAAAACACACCAAAGGCACAAAATAAAGCATTCTTATAACCAAAATATGAAAAATGAGGATAAGAGATGCTTAGCGTTGTGTTGTCGATGTCTTCAGAGTGTTTCCTTGCTCCAAAGGAGGATAGATTATTGATGGTTTGAAAAAAGAGACTCTAGGATTTTTCTTAGAGGGGAAAACCCTTCCTAAAGGAAGGGATTGGAACCCCAAACCAAGAATATGATCTAAGGGGAGAAAATCTCCTTATATAGAGGAGGTCAAGGGCCCTACATGCTACGCCACACAGACGTGCCTGCTAAGCATGACCATGGCGTGTAACTCTTTGGAAAGTCTGGACACGGCTATGCCACTAGGCACGACACGACCGTGTAACTCTCTGAAATTTTAGGGCATGGTCGTGCCACTGGGCACGACACGATCGTACTCCTTGCTAGAAGTTTGGCACGACTGTGTCTATGGGCACGGTTGGGCCATGTGGACCTCTATGGAGAGGGGCACAGTCGTGCCTATAGGCACGGCCAACCTGTGTGCACGATTGTGGGAGGGGCATGGTGGTGCCTTAAGGCACGACCTACCTGTATTGATTTTCGAATAAAGCTATGACGTGCAATTTTTATCCATTTTCACTTCACTTTGCATCATGTCAATAAAAAAATAGAGAGCAGATCTCTGGACAAATAAAGTGGATGTATAACAATATAATGAAGTAGGGTACAATGAACATAGATTATACTCATAAAATATAAGTAGATGTGCGTCAAACAATGCCAAAAGTTATATATAATCTATGCACATGACACCTCCAAACTTAAATATTTTCTTATCCTCAAACAAAAACTATAATATAGACTCCTATGGTTAAATAGTGCATCATAATTTCTAGAAAATCAGTTTAATCCTTTCAAATGATTTCAATGGTGAGCAATATACAAAAGTTGTTTAAGTACAACTTATGTAATAGTTCTCTGTGCATAGTGCAATAATAGTCTAAATTTTTTAAATTTTAATCCCTAAGCCTAATCAAGTCGTCATATCATTGTGTTCCTTATGCTCTTGACGATAGGTAATTACTTGCCACATGCATCGTTCATATATTTCAAACTACACAAGGTCTCAAAGGATTACTCGGAATCAAAAAATATATAACATTTATTTTCCAGTAACCTAAATCGATCTCAAAGGGATAAATTGTTAGTTTCCACTCACGATAACGATGTGAATGACCGCAAGCGCACAATTGTCATCAAGTGATAAAATTTATAAAAGTCGATCCCACGAGAATTGAAGCTTAAATGCTAGTTGGTCCTACACTTCGAATCTAACTCGACAAAATCAATAATAGGTTATTTTAAGATTTTTGATCAAATGCAGAAGTAAAAGAAAGAAAACTGAGGAAGTCCTTAATTCAGAAGATAACTCATTAGGGATTATCAATTGAGTTAGACTAAACATAACTTTTCTTTTCTTTTCATTACATAGTTGAAACTAATCTTTAGAATTCTATTTTCATAACTTTTTCTTGTATTCTTTTCTACATTTTGCTTGTTGCAATTCTAATTCTACATTTTTTATTTCTAATACTCTAGTCTAATTTTTCTCTGTTTTTCTATTGATTTAGTTACTTTCTTTCTTTTCATTTTTCTTTTAAACATATCTTGCAAACTTGTTCTTGTGTATGCGAAGATCTAACTTTGCAGGAGAGCTTCTTCCTCTAGATCCCGAGATAGACAGAACATTTCATAGAAGAAAAATTTTACAAAGACAACAAACAGAACAAGAACATTTTAACATGGCAAATAGACCACTAAAGGATTATGCAACACCTTATGCTAGAGGGTTTAGATCTAGCATTTCAAGACCTTTAGTGGAAGCAAATAATTTTGAGATCAAACCAGCTATAATTTCTATGGTGCAACAAAATCAGTTTGGTGGAGGACCGCATGAAGACCCGAATCTACACTTGGAGGTCTTCTATGAGATATGCGGCACAATGAAGATAAATGGTGTTCCTTCTGAAGCGGTGCACTTGTTATTATTTGGGTTTTCTTTGAGAGATAGAGCTAAGCAATGATTAAATTCTTTAGCTCCAAATAGCATCACCACATGGGAACAATGTGAGCAGCAATTTCTTGATAAATTCTATCCTCCTAGTAAAACAGCTCATATGAGGAACCTTATTGCAAGTTTCAAACAAGCGGACTCAGAATCTTTATTTGAAGTTTGGGATAGATATAACAGTATGCTCAGACAATGCCCACACCATGGTTTGGAGAAATGGCTTGTGTTACACACATTCTATAATGATATCAATTATCACACTAAGGTGTCCCTTGATTCAGCTGTTGGAGGGGCACTCATGAATAAGAGCTTGGATAAAGTAGAGGAAATCATTGAAAGTGTAGCACAAAACCATCATCAATGGGTGAATGAAAGAAGTGGTGGCTATTCTTGTGCAAACCCAACAAAAGCATCAGGGAAGTTTGATGTTGATGCAATTATTCTATTGGTTGCAAAACTGGATGCTCTTACAAAGAAATTTGAAAACATGAGAGCTCCTTCAAGTACGTCAATGCCATGGTTTTATCTTGTGAAGTATGTGGAAGCTCTGAACATTCTAATGACTCATGTCCTTTGGGAGCTATTTCTGCATAAATCAATCAATTAGAGCAATGTGACGCCATCATAGGTCTTAATCAAAGGCAGAATAACTCATACTCAAATACATACAACCCTGGGTGGAAAAGACATCCTAATTTTTCCTATATAAATAATCAAGATCAAGGACCATCTATGGGGGCAAGACCTAATTTTCAGACTGGGCAGCAGAATTTTCAGCAATAATCTTTTCAAGGCTTCTTATGTCTAAAATTGGGAAGATGTTTGAAGAAATTATCTCTAATCAGAATGAAATGAAGCAGGACATTTTGAAGCTTACTCAGAGAATGGATAATTCTGAAAGACATCAAAAGATTTAGGATAGCCAGATTTCCCAATTAGCTTCCTCATCTTCTAGAGCACCAGGACAACTACCTGGTAAACCTGATGTTAATCCTATGGAGCATTGTAATAGAATTGAACTTAGGAGCGGACGGACCTTGGGGTGACTGCTCCAAAAGGGATCCAACATGAAGAAGAGCTCTCTTCTCCAACGCTAAATCAGATTCAAGATGATGAGGAGAGTACCACTAAGGTTGAAGAGACTCTTCCACTTAACCAACAAAGTAGAGTAGTCCCTTTTCCTCAAAGACTTGTAATGCTCAAGAAGGATGAAGAGTTTGGCAAATTCTTGGAGAAAGTTAAAGAGATATGTGTTGAAGTGCCTCTTATTGATGCTATCTTACAAATGCCCAAGTTTGCTAAATTTTTAAAGGACATCATGTCAAGCAAGAGAAGAAGAGGAGATATAGAGAGCATAGCACTTACAGAGGAATGTAGTGCTCTGTTTGAGAAGAATACTTCCTCAAAGTTGAAGGATCCAGGAAGCTTCTATATTCCTTGCAATATAGGAACTGAATTTATTGAGAAAGCTCTTTGTGATTTGGGGGCAAGTGTTAGCCTCATTCCTTATTCTATTTGTAATAAATTAGGTCTCAAAAACTTTAAACTTACTACTATGACACTACAACTTGCTGATCATTCCTGCAGGTACCCTATGGGTATCGTAGAAGATGTGCCAGTAGAAGTAGGTGGGAGTATAATTCCCACCGACTTTGTTGTGCTAGACATGGAGAAGGATCCAAAAATCCCTATCATATTGGGAAGATCATTCCTTGCTACAGCAGAAGCTATTATAGATGTTAAAAATCATAAACTTTCTTTGGTAATTGGTAAGGAACGGTTGGAATGTGATTTATCTAATGCCTCTAACCATGTTTCTTCTCTTTTGAATGCTTGTAGCAGGGCAAGCATTTATAAACTTGAGGAATGGAATTTCCATCCTCATGGGAGGCCACCAAATGGAGAGAATATTGTGGTGGAGGATGCTGGGAGAAGACCTCCCAACAAAAATGAAAAATATGTCTACCCTCCAAGGGCAAGAAAAAGAGAAGAGTGATCAAGATTGGTCAAGCTAAAGACCTTAAACAAGCGCTTCTTGGGATGCAACCCAAGGGTTCTTTTAGTTAGTTCCATTTCATGTTTTTACTTTTCATTGTAGTGTTTTTACTTTGTTTTTGCTTACTTTCAAGTTGGGAAGATCCAAAAATCCCTATCATATTGGGAAGATCATTCCTTGCTACAGCAGGAGCTATTATAGATGTTAAAAATCATAAATTTTCTTTGGTAATTGGTAAGGAACGGTTGGAATGTGATTTATCTAATGCCTCTAACCATGTTTCTTCTCTTTTGAATGCTTGTAGCAGGGCAAGCATTTATAAACTTGAGGAATGGAATTTCCATCCTCATGGGAGGCCACCAAATGGAGAGAATATTGTGGTGGAGGATGTTGGGAGAAGACCTCCCAACAAAAATGAAAAATATGTCTACCCTCCAAGGGCAAGAAAAAGAGAAGAGTGATCAAGATTGGTCAAGCTAAAGACCTTAAACAAGCGTTTCTTGGGATGCAACCCAAGGGTTCTTTTAGTTAGTTCCATTTCATGTTTTTACTTTTCATTGTAGTGTTTTTACTTTGTTTTTGCTTACTTTCAAGTTGAAATTTCACTTCCATGAGCTGGCCATGACTTCCTCATGGGCATGGAAATGTTGGAGAATCAAGGAAGGAGAGGAACTCTCTTTTGGAGAAAAAAATAGAGCAGGGCCGTGTGCTATACACGGCTAGGCAACTGCTGCAGAGTAAGAGAGTACTCTGGTCGTGTCTTCAAGACACGATCGTGTGACGTCTCCCGAGAAGAAAAAGGGCTCGGTCGTGTTCCAGACATGGCCGTGTGACAATTCCAGAGAAGAAAAAGTTCTCGGTCGTGTCCCATACACGGGCGTGTGAAGATCCAGGAGCTAAATCGCACTGGCTGTGCCATTTAGCACGGTCGTGCAAGGCTGCCCGAGAAGAGGAAGGACGAGGCTGTGTCCCAGACACGGCCGTGCTAGCTGATTCGAGGAGGAGCTATCTTTGGTCGTGCCAATTGGCACGGCCATGTGGGCCAACCCGAGAGGGAGAAGGAAGGGGCCATGTAGATCTACACGACCCGTGTGGAGTGGAGTTGTTCAAGCCGTGCCCCTTATACACGGTCGGATCCAAGCCGTGTCCGCCACACACCCTCTCACCTAAACACCTTCTTCTCTCCCAAACTCCTTTCTTCTTCAACCTTTCTTCCAAATCTCCTCAGATCTAGATCTAAAATACCTTCTTTCTCACAAATTTCACCAAGATCTAGACTTTTCTTCTCTCCTACACTCGAGATCTCCAACTCCTTGACAAGGATCTTGTTTCCTCAAGACCTAGTTTTTCAAGATCCAATTTCTTCAACCATAAATAGTACCCTTCTCCACTTAAACTCGACAATATGTCTAACATTTTGAAGAGATTACAGAAGGGAAGCGGTGGATCTAGTGGAGGAAAGGTGCCAACACAAGACAAAGGAAAACAACCAATGAAGGGCAAAGGGAAGAGGACTTCACGCGACGAAGGTAATGACAACGAATTCCATATTGTTTTTAGAAATGAAGATCATAAGACTAGATTTGCAATTCTTGTCAATAGAAAGATTGTGTGTACAAGATATATGGATCCAACTGTTTTAGACATGTTAGGGATTAGAGAAGATGTAGATTGGATGATTGGGTTTTTAGATTGGAACGACATTATGTACACACATCTACCTACATATCCTCGCATTGTTCTAGAATTTTTGAGTTCATTAGACGCCCACTTTGCCAATGAAGATGATTATGTGGGTAAAATTACTTTTAGAGTTACGAATAAAGAGTTTCAATGGGCGTTTAATGATTTCAATAATTGTTATGGATTGTCTACCGGTACCTCTCACAGGTTTGATTCAAGGTTTAATTGAAATCATTTTTAGAGTTCGATCACTGGATTAGATCAACCTTATGAGCCCTCTAGAGCTAAGGCTTCTCACATGCAAAACTCTGTTTTTAGATACTTATATCAAGTTATGAGTAAGACTATTTTTGGTAGAGGGGAAAGTGATGAAATTATCAAAAAAGTAGAGTTGTATGCGTTGCATAAGGTTGATTTTGATTCTGATTTTCATTTTTTATAAACCTTAGTGAGAGCTGGGAGGGCATCCTCGGGGTCAATTGTTCTTGGAGGTTTGATTACTCAAATAGCTATTAATTTGGAGCTTGATTTAGATGGGTTGGAAGTCATTCATGGCAATGACATGATAGACATTGATGCATGTCTTGCTATGAAAATAATCTGTCGGGATGAGAATGGTTTTGCATTTCCAAGGTCGAATGGTTTTCCTTTACCTCTTCCTTGTCCCGAACGAACTTCTATTCGCAACCTAGCTAATTGGGTAATTACTTATCTAGACACCGAGAACGTCCCTTCCATATCCGGAGATACAGAGCCACACATTGAGCCCTCGACATCTGGATACCCGTAGCCCTCCGGTTATCCAGAACCTACTAGGCATTTTTTTTCCTATGGTGCGGGTCCCTCCAGATTTGACTTTTCAGATTTTTCATGCATCTCTAGAATCACTTCATGAGAAGCAAAATGTCCAACGAGCAATGTTGGAAGGTCGTTTCTCTTTATCAAATGACCAGTTTAGAGAAGTACAAAATCACTTTCAGTTCACGAGGAATTTTCAAGGTCAAGTGGCTGAATTTGTCGAGGACTATGATACTGATCAGGCTAGAATGAGAGATTTTATGCAGAGCATGAATATCACTAGCCAACAAGTTGATGCTTTGTTTGAGTATCATATAATCCTGAGTGAAACTCCAAGTTTTCCTAGTTTTCCCATTGGCCAACCTCGTAGGCCTAGGCCTCCTTTCCCTCGTCCACCTCCTCCTCCTCCACCATTTTTATTTCATCACGATGATGAAAAGTTTAAGTCTAGGGGGGTGTCAATAACCTGATTTCTAGTTCTCTATTTTTGCTTGTTTTCTACATGTTTAGTTTTTCTTTGCGTTTGTTCTTGTTTTGAGTGCTTGATTTTGATAGCCACTTGACTATCTTTTGAAACTTTTATAGCATACATCTTGAGAACATCAAATCTTCACTTATATGCTTTTTATCTTCAAGTTAAAATGTTAGCACGTTCATTATCTAGATTCATGATGTTTTAAGTGATACTAGTAGTATGCTTAATGAACCTCTTTTCTCTATCTTAAGTAGCATGAAATAAGCTAAGCATCTTATGGAGATGAGTTTTAGTTTTGGCTTGACCTTAAGAATCTAATCTTCACTTCACTTCTACTTGATGCTTGAATGATTGATATCATTGAATTAGTCATGATTCATCTTGTTTGTTTAGTACTTGGTTTCCATGGTGATTTCTCAAACTTCATTTTGGTTACTGGATGAGGCTCAAATCATAAAAGCTCATTTGGAAAAATCAAAATATCCCAACATTTGTGCTAACAGTACATTGGTGAATAAGTTTTGCACAATGCAAACACTTATGAAAAAAAAGTAAAAAAAAGTGAATAAGGGATATAAAAAATAGTTGTCGTGAGTAGAATCTAGCAAGTCACCCCTTTGAGACCGAGTTAGGTTACTGGGGAAATGACTGCTTAGCTTCTCTTGAGATTGAGCATGCCTTTGAGACCTTGGGTTGATTGAGAAATATGAACAAAGTGTGTGGCAAGTAAGTGTCTATTACTGGTTACTTGTCTATCACTGGAAATATTAGGAATTCAAATTTGATGACGACTTGACTAGGACATAGATTAAAACTTGAAGAGTTTTGAGTTACCTTGCACTGTGCACAAGAGACTTATGCTTGAGTCATATTTAACTTGTTTCCATGATCATGCTTGTTAATGAAACTTTTTGATAGAGTTAGGAGAATGCATTAGGGATATAAGAGCATTGTAAAACATATGAATTTAGATTGCGTCATTTTGTTTGAGGACAAACAAAGGTTTAAGTCTGGGAGTATGATGTGCGTAGATTGTATACACTTGTTTAGCATGTTTTGACGCACATTCACGTATTTCATGCATGCTTTATCTATGTATTTTCATACTTCCAGCTTTCCTTTCAGCATATTTACTCTTTTTGTTCGGAGATATGCTTTTTGGGCATTTTCTGTATGCAGGAGTCGATTTTGGAGAAGATTTGACGCTTGAACGAAGAAGGAAGGCACAAGCCTTGTGTGCCAGATGACCATGACATGGGGGGTTGCCCAGGCCATGTGGTGATCACCACCCGTGTGGCTACAGTAGAGAGGGAAGAAGCCATGGCCGTGTGAGCATCACACAGTCGTGCCAGTTTTGAAGCCAAGAAGGTTCGTGGTCGTGTGCACCACACGGCCTTGCAAGCCATCCAGAACTGAAGCTGTACACGACTGTGTAGATCTACATGGCCGTGCAGCATTTCCAGAGCCCAAGAATGCCTTGGCTGTGTGCACCACACGACCGTGCAGGAGTTCCAGAGCTGGAGGCAGTGCAGGCCATGTAGATCTACACGACCGTGCGAGGGGAGCAATGACAGATGCATGCTCGGCCGTGTACACCACACGGTCGTGTGAGATAGGCCATGAGGGGAGTGAGCCAGGCCGTGTGAGCTTCACACGGTCGTGTCTTGGGGTCATGTGGCACCCAAACCCCCCTTCTATATAAGCTCTTCTTCTTCATTTGAAAGGGTATCTTCTCCCTTTAGGGGGGAATCAAGATTTGGGGTGATTCTTCTTCATCTTGGAGGGATTTTGCAGTGATTCAAGGGAAGATCTTCAACGTTTCGACTCCAAGATTGTGGATTGGATCCGGAGACGGTTCATCATTGTAGATAAGTTTTTTTTCTTTCTTTTCTTGGATTTGGGATCAAGAATGCTTGTAATTCCCTTCTCTTCGGATTTCTTTCCTCATTTCATGGAGTAGATTTCTTTGTTCCAGGATAGAGGGAGTAATTGTAAGGATGATTTGATGTAAAACTCTTGTAGATTTGCTAATTTTCTATTTCTATGATTTTGCCCTGTTTGTATCAATTTGATCTTGTATGGATTGTTGTGATTGTGCCTAATTACCATGCTTGATTGAATGTTTGAATATCTTGTCGATCTTGTATGGATTGTTTCTCATTCGATTTTCTGAGGGACGTTCGTGACAGGAACATGCCCGTGTAAGGACGTTTGAGGGATGATCTTGAAGGTGAAAGAGGGTCATTCAAGGGGGTAGGATGGATAATTTGCATTAATCTTTGTATCTCGATGCGGTTGATGAGTGATGAATTCCTTTGTTGATTATCTAAGGGACGCACGTGACAGGCAAGCCCGTGTAAGGACAACATAGATTCATTCCTATTTGATCATATTTAGGTATAGATTTTAGTCCTAGGTCGGTTGTCTATTGCAAGAGAGAACGACAACTCTCTACAAATGATAGACAATTGAGGAATAAGATTCGGTAGATTATTTACATTGAACAACCTTACAAAGAAACCAAAACTCCTAGAACATCCCTTATCATTGCCCATATTCTTGTTTCTTATTCTTTTATTTCTATGTTTTACTTTTCATAGTTACACTTTGCCTTTGTGAATCAATTGTTTAGTTGTTCAGCTAACTCGCATTGAGACATCTTTAGTGGTTATTCCAGTCTCTGTGGATACGATATTATTTATTATTACTTACGACATTTCCATACACTTGCAGAACGTCAACACCTGTGCCACTTCCTTCTCTGCATGTCTCACACGTCCATGTGAGGGACACGGCCGTGGCTTGCTCTACCACTGCTCCCCTTGCACGACCGTGTAGATCTACACGGCCTGCACTGCCTCCGGATCTGGAGCTCTTGCACGACTGTATGGAGCACACGGCAGGGCGTTCTTGGCCTCGGAAAATGTTGCACGACCATGTAGATCTACATGGCCAAGCACTGCTTTAATTCTGGAGAGCTTGCAAGGTCGTGTGGTGTACACGGCTTGACTCCTGTTGGCTTCAAAACTAGGCACGACCGTGTGAAGCTCACACGACCATGGCCACTCCCTTTCCTGCTGTAGCCACATGGGTGGTGAACCTCACACGGCTAGGGCAATCCTCCCATGGCAGGGTCGTGTGGCACACAAGGATGGTGCCTTCCTCCTTTGGTTTGCTTGCCTCGGACATCATTTCTTCTCTGTGTACAAAAAATATACAAAAGCAGATCTCCGAACAAAAAGGTTAAATACGCTAAAAGCAAAGCTAGAAGTATGAAAAATGCATAGATAAAGTATGTGAATGTGTGTCAAAACATGCTAAACAAGAGTATACAATCTACGCACATCATTAAGTAATAAAAAAATATCCATCTACAGAGATTATTGATTAAGCACTAGTTGATTTCGCACGGTGAATTATCTATTCATTCGAAAATTGATTGAACGCTTGTGAGCTAGAGAGAATGAGAGAGAGAGAGTTGAGAGATCAAGAGAGAGAGAGAAAGTGAGCTAAGAGGGAGAGAGAGTAATTGGGGGAATGATTCTAGGATTTCAATTTCACTATGATGTTAGTTAATGCCCCTATGAATTTTTCGTCTACTTAACTCCATGCTTACACTCGTATAGTGATTCTTACTAAAGTCTGGCGTAACTCTACACAAGTCACACCACAAAGAATTAACATAAGCTTTAATGTCATTAAGCAAAGAAGCAACTTTAAAAAGTCTGGTTAAAGGGATACCCTAGAGCCCCCCGGTCATACAATCGCTAGAGTTATCTAATGTACTTTCTAACGGTAGATTAATGATATTTAGTAGAAGAGGTAACCTAGAAAATTTAGTTTAAGGGATACCTTCTATCATAGGGCCTCCGGTCATACAATGGCTAGATTACACAAATCACTTCCTAATATTAATTTGGAAAAAACTCCTAAAACTCTAATTAGCATCTCTAGCAAAGGATTGGTTCCTATGGTCCCCATATCAAGGCCTCTAGAAAGTGGGGTAATATCTATGTCATTTGTCACTAAGGGCATAGTATGTCTGATTGAATGGGTATCCTCTGTCACTAAGGATCCCACTGCTATCCAGTCCAGTCAACCTTAACATAAAGACAAATCCCTCACATCTACATGCATTCACCACATACACATTTTGTAAAATACATATAAGATACAACACATATAGAACAAGTCATAAATACTTTATTAAATAAGAAAGAAAATAAATATATAGTTCATGCATCAATAACACATCATAATTATTTTGTACATCTTAAGAATCAGAGGTCTACTCTTTTTCCAAGGAATAACATATCAAAGACACATAATAAAGCATTCTTACAACCAAAATCAAAAAATTGAGGAGAAGAGATGCTTAGTGTTAGGTTGTTGATATCTTTGGAGTATTTCCTTGCTTCGGAGGAGGACAAATTGTTGACGACTTGAAGAATGAGGCTTTAGGGTTTCCCCTAGACAGAAAAACCCTTACCAAAGGAAGGGGTGGAGTCCCAAACTAAGGATATGATCTAAGGAGAGAAAATCCCCTTATATAGAGGAGGGAACAAGCCCTGCCTATTATGCCACACGTGTTGGGTGCTCTTGGAATACCGTTTTGTTTCCCTTGTACAAAAATTAGTACAAGCACAGAACGTTTCCTAGCAACCCATGTGCTCTTCAAAAGTTAAACTTGAATTGGAAACGGAACTTAACATTTTTACTCCAAGTTCGTTCTTCAAAGTTAAACTTGGATTGGAAACAAAACTTAACATTTTTACTCCAAGTTCAACCCTTATGTTCTTCATAAGTTAAACCATATTATAGAAGTTGATTAAATATTTATTTCAAGAATTGGCTTCCAAGTTATTGGCGAGGTACTAGGCCTTCTTGGTTATGGGATCATCCACCACTTTCTAGACAAAGTCTTTCAAAGAAATTGAATATTTAAACTTCTCACAGTAACCTTAGGTTTAACTATAGAGATCTCAATAAAAGCACAAGATCGAAACACAAAATCGAAGCACAAAAATAAAAACATGAAATCGCTAGCCTCTTGTGTTGGAATTTCAGGATCCATACAAAGAAAACAAAACTAATTGTGCTGCGGAAAAATAACTAGTTGTACCTTTCTTCGTAGACAAAGACCTCTTGATCTTCTGCCATATTCCTCTCCTCTTCTTGGATGTCATGTGGACGACGATCTACCAAGACAAAAACACCCGAACCCTTTTTGTTTCCAAGCCACCTACCACCAAAAGATGCAAAGAAAAGAGGCACCTCATTCTTCTTCTTCTCCTCCAAACTGTCGGCCACCAAGGTGCTTCGTCACTTCGTTTTCTTTTCCTCCAAGCTCTGACCACCAAGAGAAGATGGGGCGCTGGCCCTACAAGGAAGAAAGGGAAGAAGAAAAGGAAGTGGGGCACCTACCCTAGAGGGAAGAAAGGGAAGAAGAAAAGGATGGGGTGCCGACCTTAAGGGAAAGGAGAGGGTTTTTAGTTGTGGAGAACAACTTATCAATTCTTAATTGAATTGTTAATTTTTGTGGCACAACCTCCTCTCCTTTTATAACCCTTTGCCCCAGATAAAAAAGGAGAAAAAGTAATAGATTTTTGTTTAGAAAAAATCTCTAGAAAAGAATTAACATAATTCTTTTTAGAAAAATTTCTTAAGAAAGAATTAGCATAATTCATTTTAGAAAATTTCTAAGAAAGAATCAATATAATTCTTTTTAGAAAAATCTCTAGGAAAGAATTAACATAATTCTTTTTAGAAAAATTTCTTAGAAAAGAATTAATATAATTCTTTTTAGAAAATTTCTAAGAAAGAATCAACGTAATTCTTTTTAGAAAAATCTCTAATTCTGTTGAGAAAAAATCTCCCTTTTTTTTTCTTTTATTTTTCTTTTCTTTTGGTTTGGTTGACCCCTTGCTTGAGCACCAAGCAAGGCTTGGTCGGCCCCTTTCTTGGGTAGGAAGCAAGGCTTGGCCGACCCCTTGCTTGGGCACCAAGCAAGGATGTGGCTGACCCCTTTCTTAGGTAGGAAGAAAAATCAAAACGGGTGAATGTGAGGCTTTATAGAGGCTACAACAGGGACCGAGAGGAGGAATTGGTTTTGGCCTCCTTATGGACTTGAGATTCCTGTGTTCGACCCGAACACCCAACTCAAGTTCATCAATAATAACTCATACCACTAAAAAGTTATTATTGAACTACCGCACCAATCCCATATTACAATATAAGCTTCTACTTATCATGAGTGCGTTAGTCTCCTTGTGTTTAAGATATCGTATGTCCGTTAATTAAATGAGTTACTGACAACTCACTTAATTAACATCTAACTCCAAGAGTAGTACCACTCAATCTTATTATCATGTCGGACTAAGTCCACCTGCAGGGTTTACATGATAATCCCTATGAGCTCCTCAAGGGGACATCATCAACCTAGATTACTAGAATACAATTTTCTTTTATAATCAACAACACACTATATAAATAATATTATTTCTCAACTTATCGGGCCTATAGATTTAACTAAATGAATCTCACCCTTTGATAAATTAAAGAAATAAATACTAAGTATATGTGTTTGTTATTATATCGGGATTAAGAGTATGCACATCCATAATAACAAAGGTTTTGTTCTTTTATGCAGTCAGTATAAAAAGAACAACCTCAAATGAACCTGCTCAATACACACATAGTGTGCTAGTGTAATTATATAGTCAAGACAAACTAATTCCAAATTACACTACAACCGTTCCAATGGTTTGTCCCTATCCATCTCAGTCGTGAGCTACTGATGTGCGTAGATTGTATACACTTGTTTAGCATGTTTTGACGCACATTCACATACTTTGTACATACTTTATCTATGTATTTTCGTACTTCCAGCTTACCTTTTAGCATATATACTCTTTTTGTTCGGAGATCTTCTTTTGTGCATTTTCTGTACACAGGAGTTGAATTTGGTGAAGGTTTCATGTTCAAGGGAAAATCTGCAAGCGAAGCAAAGGAGGAAGGCACCATTCTTGTACCTCACATGACCCTGCCATGGGGGGTTGCCCAGGCCGTGTGTGGATCACTGCCCATGTGATTGCAGCAGCAAAGGAAGTGGCCTTGGCCGTGTGAACCTCACACGGTCGTGCCAAGATGAGAAGCCAAGCCGTGTACACTACATGGTCGTGCAAGCCTTCCAGAGCCGAAGAGTGCCCTGGCCATGTGCTACACACGACCCGTGCAACAATTCCAGAGCCTAAGAATGCCCTGGCCGTGTGCTTCAGACGGCCCATGCAGGAGCTCTAGAGCCGGAGGCAGTGCAGGCCGTGTGGATCTACACGGCCGTGTAGGGAGTGCAGTGGCAGAGCCGGACATGGCCATGTCTCACACACGACCGTGTGAGACAGGCAGAGAGGGGAATGAGCCAGGCTATGTCCCACACACGGCCAGGTCCTGGGGTTGTGTGGCGCCCGAATTTCCCCCTCTATATAAAGGTTTCTTCTTCATTTCAAAGAAGGATCTTCTCCCTTTTGGGGGAAATTAATGATTTGGGCGTTCCTCCACCTTCTTGGAGGGATTTTCGGCGATCTAAGGGTGGATCTTCAACGTTTCTACTCCGGGGAAGGAGGATTGGATCCGAAGATGGTTCTTCATCGTAGATAAGTCTTTCTTCCCTTTCTTTCTTGGATTTGGGATCAAGATGCTTGTCTTTTACTTATCTTTGGGATTCTTTCCTTGTTCTATGGATTAGATCTCTTGTTCTAGGATGGAGGGAGTATTTGTAATGGAGATTTGATGTAAACTCTTGTGGATTTACCAAGATTCCTATTTCTATGATTTTGCCATGTTTGTATCTATTTTTTCTTGTGTGGATTGTTGTGATTAGGGCTTAATTACCATGCTTGATTAAATGTTTGAATACCTTGTGGATCTTGTATGGATTGTTTCTTATTTGATTTTTCGAGGGACGTTCGTGACAGGAACATGCCCGTGTAAGGACGTTTGAGGGGTAATCTTGAAGGGGAAATTAGGTATTTCAAGAGGGTAGGATGGATTGGATGCATTAATCTTTATATCTTAATGAGGTTGGGAAGTATTAGATTTCTATGTTGATTTTCTGAGGGACGCACGTGACAGGCAAGCTCGTGTAAGGACAACATAGGGTTCATTCCTAATTGATCACATTTAGATATATTTCAGTCCTAGGTCGGTTGTCTATTGCAAGAGAGAATCGGCAACCTTCTACAAATGACGGGCAATTGGGGAATAAGATTTGGTAGATCATTACATTGAATAACCTTACAAAGAAACTAAAACTCCTAGAACATACTTTTACCCTTGCCCTTATTCTTGTTTCTTATTCTTTAATTTCTTTGTTTACATTTTATAGTTACACTTATATTCTATAAATCAATTGATTGGTTGTTTAGCTTACTCGCGTTGAGACATATTTAGTGCTTATTCCAGTCCCTTTGGATTCGATATCTTTTATTATTACTTATGACATATCCGTACACTTGCGGAGAGTCAACAAGTTTTTTGGCGCTATTGTCAGGGACTGCGCTATAACATTAGAGATTATCAATTGATTTAGACTAAACATAACATAATTTTTCTTTTCATTTGCATAGTTGAATCTAATTGTTAGAATTCTGTTTTCATAAGTTTTTCCTTTCTTGTATAACATTCTTATCAATTCTTTTTGTGGTAATTCGAATTCTGTATTTTTTTTATTCTAACATTCTTGTCTAACTTCTCTCTGTTTTTCTCTTGATTTAGTTTCTTTCTTTCTTTTTCTTTTGTAAACATACCTTGCTATCTTGTTCTTGTGTATGCAAAGATCTAACTTTGTAGGAGAACTTCTTCCTGTAGACCCTGAGATAGATAAAACATTTCCTAGAAGAAAAATTTCTGCAAAGACAGCAAGAAGAACAAGAGCATTCTATCATGGCTAATAGACCACTAAAGGATTATGCAGCACCTTACGCTAGGAGTTTTCGATCTAGTATTTCAAGGCCTTCAGTTGAAGCAAGTAATTTTGAGATCAAACCTGCAATTATATCTATGGTGCAGCAAAATCAGTTTGGTGGAGGACCGCATGAAGACCCCAACCAATATTTAGAGGTCTTCTACGAGATATGTGGCACAATGAAGATGAATGGTGTTCCTTCTGAGGTGGTGCGCCTATTATTATTTGGATTCTCTTTGAGAGATAGAGCCAAGCAATGGTTAAACTCTTTGGCTCCAAATAGCATCACCACATGGGAGCAATGTGAGCAACAATTCCTTGATAAATTCTATCCTCTAAGTAAAACGGCTCATATGAGGAATCTTATTGCAAGCTTCAATGAAGCAGACGATGAATCTTTATTTGAAGCTTGGGATAGATACAATAGTATGCTCAGACAATGCCCACATTATGGTTTGGAAAGGTAGTTAGTGCTACATACATTTTATAACGACATCAAAATTATCATACAAAGGTGTCCCTTGATTCAGCTGCTGGAGGGGTACTTATGAATAAGAGTTTGGATGAAGCCGAAGAAATAATTGAAAGCGTAGCACAAAATCATCATCAATGGGCTAATGAAAGAAGTGGTGGCTATTCTTGTGTGAACCCAACATCAAAAGCATCAGGGAAGTTTGATGTCGATGCAGTTACTTTATTGGCTGCAAAACTGGATGCTCTCACGAAAAGGTTTGAGAATATGGGGACTAGCTCAAGTACGATCAATGTCATTGTTTCTTCTTGTGAAGTATGTGGAAGTTCTGAACATTCAAATGACTCATGTCCATTGGGAGCTATCACTGCACAAATTAATCAATTGGAACAATGTGATGCAATCATGGATTTTAATCAAAGGCAGAACAACCCATACTCAAATATCTACAACCCTGGATGGAAAAGTCATCCTAATTTCTCTTACAGAAATAACCAAGATCAAGGACCGTCCATGGGGGCAAGACCTAATTTTCAGCCTGGGCAGTAGAAATTTCAACAACAACAATCTTCTCAAGGCTTTCCTATGTCTAAAATTGAAAAGATGTTTGCAGAAATTATCTCCAATCAGAATAAAATGAAGTAGGACATTTTGAAACTTACACAAAGAATGGATAATTATGATAAACATCAAAATATTTTAGATAACCAAATTGCCCAACTTGCTTCCTCATCTTCTAAAGCACCAGGAAAACTACCTGGCAAGCCTGATGTCAATTCTATGGAGCACTGCAATAGAATTGAGCTTAGAAGCGGACGGATCTTAGGAGATCCCCAAGTGACCGCTCCAAAAGGGATGCACACTGAAGAAGAACTCTCTCCTCCAACATCAAATTAGATTCAAGATAATGAGGAGACCACTAAGGTTGAAGAGACTCTTCCACTCAACCATCAAAGTATAGCAGTCCATTTTCCTCAAAGACTTATTATGTTAAAGAAGGATGAAGAGTTTGACAAATTCTTAGAGAAGGTGAAAGAAATATGTGTTGAAGTGCCTCTAATTGATGCAATTCTTCAAATGCCCAAGTTTGCCAAATTCTTGAAGGACATCATGTCGAACAAAAGAAGGAAAGTAGACATAGAGACCATTGCACTTACAGAGGAATGCAGCGCTCTTTTGGAACAGAACACTTCCCCAAAGTTGAAAGATCCTGGAAGCTTCTATATTCCTTGCAACATAGGAACTGAATTTATTGAGAAAGCTCTTTGTGATTTGGGGGCAAGTGTTAGCCTCGTTCTTTATTCTATTTGTAATAAATTAGGTCTCAAAAACTTTAAACTTACTACTATATCACTACAACTTGCTGATCACTCCTGCATGTACCCTATGGGTATTGTAGAAGATGTGCCAGTAGAAGTAGATGAGAGTATAATTCCCATCGATTTTGTGGTATTAGACATAGAGGAGGATCCAAAAATTCCTATCATATTGGGAAGATCATTCCTTGCTACAGCAGGAGCTATTATTGATGTTAAAAATCATAAACTTTCTTTGGTGATTGGTAAGGAACGGTTGGGATATGATTTATCTAATGCCTCTAATCATTTCTCTTCTCTTTTAAATGCTTATAGCAGGGCAAACATTTACAAACTGGAGGAATGGAACTTCCATCCTCATGGGAGGCCACCAAATGAAGAAAATATTGTGGCTGAAGATGTTGGGAGAAGATCTCCCAACAAAAATGACAAATATATCTGCCCTCCAAGGGCAAGGAAAAGAGAAGAGTGATCAAGATTAGTTGAGCTAAAGGCCATAAACAAGCGCATCTTGGGAGGCAACCCAAGGGTTCTTTTTAGTTAGTTTCATTCCATGCTTCCATTTTTCATTAGTAGTGTTTTTACTTTATTTTTACTTTGTTTTCAGGTTGAAATTTCACTTCCATGAGCTGGCCATGATTTCTTCATGGGCATGGAAGTATTGGAGAAGCAAGAAAGGAGAAGAATCATCAAGTGGAGCAAAATCGATCATGGTCGTGTGTTGTACACGGCCAGACATATGTTACAGAAAAGGGAGATGCTCGGGCTGTGTCTACATGACACGGCCGTGTGGAGTCTCCAGAGAAGAAAAGGTGCACGGTCGTGTCCAAGACACGATCGTGTGAAGGATCCAGAGGAGGATAGATTCTTGGTCGTGTATCACACACGGCCATGTGAAGAAACCAGCATAGAAGCATGCACTGGTCATGTCACCAGACACGGCCGTGTGCTGATTCCAGAGAAGGAAGCTGGTGAGGTCGTGTCCCAGATACGGTCGTGCAAGGATAGTCGAGGAGGAGAAGGGTATGGTCGTGCCAATTGGCATGGCCGTGTGAGTCAACCCGAGAGGGAGAAGGCAGCGGTCGTGTAGATCTACACGACCCGTGTGGAGAAATCTGACCAGGCTGTGTCTCCTATACACGGCCAAATTCAGGCCATGTCCCCCACACACCCTCCTCATCTCAATACCCTCTTCTCTCCAAAACTCCCTTCTTCTTCAACCTACTCTCCAAATCTTCTCAGATCTAAGTCTAAAACTCTTTCTTTTCCATAAACTTCATCTAGACCTAGATTCTTCTCTTCTCCTAGACTCAAAGATCTCCACTTTCTTAACCCTACGATCTATTTCTTCAAGATCTAGCTTCCCCAATCACAAACAATACCCTTCCCACTCTAACTTGACAAAATGTCCAACCTTTTGAAGAGACTTCGCAAGGGAGGTGGTGGATCTAGTGGTGGAGACAAAGGGAAGGAGCTAACTAAAGATAAGGGGAAACAACCGGTGAAAGGCAAAGGAAAGATGACCTCACGCGACGAAGGTAATGACAACGAATTCAATATCATGTTTAGAAATGATGATCAAATAACTAGATTTTCAATTCTCGTCAATAGAAAGACCATGTGTACTAGGTATATGGACCCAACCATTTTAGATGTGATGGGAATTAAAGATGATATAGATTGGATGATTGGGTTCTTGTGTTGGAGTGATATGTTGTACACACATCTACCTACTTATCCTCGCCTTGTTTTGGAGTTTCTAAATGTCCATTTTGCCAATGAGGATGATTATGTTGGCAAGATAACTTTTATATTAATGAATCAAGAATTTTAATGGGCATTTAGTGATTTCAACACTTGTTTTGGATTGTCTACCGGTAGCTCTCGGAGGTTTGACTCTAGGTTTAATTGAAACAATTTTTGGAATTCTATCACCGGATTAGATCATCCCTATGAGCCCTCTAGAGCCAAGACTTCTCACATGTAAAACCCTATTTTTAGATATTTACATCAAGTTATGAGCAAAACTATTTTTGCTAGAGGGGAAAGTGATGGAGTCGTTAAGAAAGTAGAACTTTATTCTCTATGGGCTATGTTACATAAGGTTGATTTTGATTCCGGCTTCCATTTTTTGCAAACCTTAGTGAGAGCTGCGAGGGCATCTTCAGGATCAATAGTTCTTGGTGGTTTGATTACTCAAGTAGCCATTAACTTGGAACTTGATTTAGATGGGTTGGAAGTCATACATGGCAATGATATGATCAACATGGATGCATGTCTTGCTATGAAAATGATTGTTTGGGATGAGAATGGTTTCGCATTTCCTAGGAGGAATGATTTTCCTTTACCTCTTCCTTGTCCTTCTCAAACTTCAGTTCGCAACCCAGCTAATTGGGTAATCATTGATTTAGACCCCGAATATGTCCCTTCCATATCCGGAGACACAGAGCCACACATTGAACCCTCGACATCTGGACACCCGCAGCCTTCCGGTCATCCGGATCCAGCTAGCCATTCTTTTGCCTATGGTATGAGTCCCTCCAGATTTGACTTTTCTGATTTTCGTACTTCTCTAGAATCACTTCATCAGAAGCAAGATGCCTAATGAGAAATGTTGGAGGGTCGCTTCTCTTTATCAAATGACCAGTTTAGAGAGGTACAAAATCACTTTCAGTTCATGAGGAATTTTCAAGGCCAAGTGGCTGAATTTGTCCAAGATTATGATACGGATCAAGCTAGAATGAGAGATTTTATGCAAAACATGAGTGTCACTAGCCAACAAGTAGATGCTTTGTTTGAGTATCATATAATCCTGAGTGAAACTCCAGGTTTTCCTAGTTTTCCCATTGGCCAACCACGTCGTAGGCATCCTTTTCCTCGTCCTCCTCCACCTCCACCTCCTCCACCATATTGATTTTGTTGGAACCTCAAGGTTGTTTTGGTGTGATCAACAAGTTAAGTTAGGTCCTGCGTTGTTTCTAACCTTGTGTCTAAGTGTGCAGGAGCTTAGGAGCATAGGTACTCGAGCGGAAGACGCAACTAGCGAGAAGGACGACACGCGGTGCGTCCGAGGGACGAGGTGCTGCGGAAGAGTACCCCAGTGGACAAGAAGGAAGCGTGTGGTAGTTCTGAGGGACGAAAGCCGAAGCGGAAGATTGCTCGCGGAGCAAGAGACGCAGCTAGCGAGAAGGTCGGCACGGGGTGCGACTGAGGGACAAAGACTGCGGATGAGCACGCTGGTGGACGAGAAGGAAACACGCGGCGATTCTGAGGGACGAGAAGCCGGAGCGGAAGACTGCTCGAGAAGACCGGAAGTTGGGTTCGGGTGATCCCTTTTCCGGATTGCCGAGATCACCCAAGCGAGCGGATCCGGAGCGGAAGAATCGGACCGAGGCGGGACTGAACCAGAGAAGAGGTCCATGATGAAAAAGTCAATGTCTGTTGACTTTGGGCTCCGGGGCACCCGGAGCCCTCCGGGGCGCCCGGAACCCTTCTGGGCGCCCGTACCCTGATTTTGATCAGGATTGCGATTTACACGATCTGAACGTTGGGGGATAAAGTTTTATCCCCCAGGGTGCCCGGAACCCTTCCAGGCGCCCCGACCAAGGCTATAAATATAGTCTTGGTCCAGAAGCTTTTAAACGAACTCTGAATTGTAATTCCAACGCTTGTAAGCTTTAGTCTAGAGTTGAGCTTCTATTTTCTGCGCTTCAACATTGTACGAGGCTTCTCCGCCTGAAGGAGTTTTTAGTGAGCTTAATCTTCCTTGGATTAACAACCACATCGGTTGTAACCAAGTAAATCCTTGTGCCTCGCTTTTTCTTTATGCTTTTTATTTATCGGCTTACTTTATATATACAAGTGTTAGCTTAAAGAGTTTGAGGAAGGTTGTTGTTTTCTTTTTGTGTTTAAAGGACTATCCAACAACCCTCTCCTAGCCAGCCCAACGGTCCTACAGATTTCATCAGGACGATGAAAATTTTAAGTCTGGGGGGGTGTCGAACCTGATTTTTCTTTTTCTTTATCCATTCTAGTTTTCAGTTTTTGCTTGTTTTCTGCATGTTTAGTTTTGTTCTGCGTTTTATTTTGATTGTCTTGCATAGATTTCTTGATTTTTGATAGTCACTTGACTATCTTTTAAAAATCTTGTGGCATACATCTTGAGAACATTAAAACTTCACTTATATGCTTTCTTGTCTTCAAGATTAAATATTAACATGTTCATTATCTAGATTCATGATGTTTTAAGTGATACTAGTAGTATGCTTAATGTACCTCTTTTCTCTATCTTGGGTAGCATGACACAAGCTAAGTATCTTAAGGAGATGGGTTTTAGTTTTGGTTTGACCTTAAGGATCTTATCTTCACTACACCTATACTTGATGCTCGAATGGTTGATTTCATTGAAATAGTCATGATTCATCTTGTTTGTTTAGTACTTAGTTTCCATGGTGATTTCTCAAACTTCATTTTGGTTATTGGATGAGGCTCAACTCATGTAAGCTCATTTGGAAAAATCAAAATATCCCAACATTTGTGCTAAAAGTACATTTGTGAATAAGATTTGCACAATGCAAATACTTATGAAAAAAAATGTGGAAAAAGCAGAAAAAAATGAATAAGTGATATAAAAAACAATTGTCGTGAGTGGAATCTAACAAGTCACCCCTTTGAGACCGAGTTAGGTTACTGGTAAAATGATTGCTTAGCTTCTCTTGAGATTGAGCAGGCCTTTGAGACCTTGGGTTGATTGAGAAATATGAACCAAGTGTGTGGCAAGTAAGTGTCTATCACTGGTAACTTGTCTATCACCGGAAACATTAGGAATTCAAATTTGATGACGACTTGACAAGGACATAGATTGAAACTTGAAGAGTTTTGAATCACTTTGTACTATTCATAAGAACTTATGTTTGAGTCATACTTAACTTGTTTCCATGATCATGCTTGTCAATGAAATTTTTTGATAGAGTTAGGAGAATGCATTAAGGATATGAGAGCATTGTAGAACATATGAATTTAGATTGCAGCATTTTGCTTGAGAACAAGTAAAGGATTAAGTCTGGGGGTGTGATGTGCATAGATTGTATACACTTGTTTAACATGTTTTGACACACATTCACATACTTTGTACATGCTTTATCTACATATTTTCGTACTTCCAGCTTTCCTTTCAGCATATTTACTCTTTTTGTTAGGAGATCTGTTTTGTACATTTTCTGTACACAGGAGTTGAATTTGGTGAAGGTTTCGTGTTCAAGGGAAAATCTGCAAGCGAAGCAAAGGAGGAAGGCACCATTCTTGTACCTCACACAACCCTGCCATGGGAGGTTGCCCAGGTCGTGTGTGGATCACTGCTCGTGTGATTGTAGCAGCAAAGAAAGTGGCCTTGGCCGTGTGAACCTCACACGGCCGTGCCAAGATGAGAAGCCAGGCCGTGTACACTACACGGTCGTGCAAGCCTTCCAGAGCCGAAGAGTGCCCTGGCCGTGTGCTACACACAGCCTGTGCAACAATTCCAGAGGCCAAGAATGCCCTGGTCGTGTGCTTCACATGGCTCGTGCAGGAGCTCTAGAGCCGGAGGCAGCGCAGACCGTGTGGATCTACATGGTCATGCAGGGAGTGCAGTGGCAGAGCCGGACATGGCCGTGTCTCACACACGGCCGTGTGAGACAGGTAGAGAGGGGAATGAGCCAGGCCGTGTCCCACACACGGCCAGGTCCTGGGGTCGTGTGGCACCCGAATTTTCCCCTCTATATAAAGGTTTCTTCTTCATTTCAAAGAAGGATCTTCTCCCTTTTTGGAGGAATTAAAGATTTGGGTGTTCCTCCACCTTCTTGGAGGGATTTCTGGTGATCTAAGGGTGGACGTTTCGACTCCGGGGAAGGAGGATTGGATCCGAAGATGGTTCTTCATCGTAGATAAGTCTTTCTTCCCTTTCTTTCTTGGATTTGGGATCAAGATGCTTGTCTTTTCCTTATCTTTGGGATTCTTTCCTTGTTCTATGGATTAGATCTCTTGTTCTAGGATGGAGGGAGTATTTGTAATGGAGATTTGATGTAAACTCTTGTGGATTTGCCAAGATTCCTATTTCTATGATTTTGTCATGTTTGTATCTATTTTTTCTTGTGTGGATTGTTATGATTAGGGCTTAATTACCATGCTTGATTGAATGTTTGAATACCTTGTGGATCTTGTATGGATTGTTTCTCATTCGATTTTTCGAGGGACGTTCGTTACAGGAACATGCCCGTGCAAGGACATTTGAGGGGTAATCTTGAAGGGGAAATTAGGTATTTCAAGAGGGTAAGATGAATTGGATGCATTAATCTTTATATCTTAATGAGGTTGGGAAGTATTAGATTTCTATGTTGATTTTCCGAGGGACGCACGTGACAGGCAAACTCGTGTAAGGACAACATAAGGTCCATTCCTAATTGATCACATTTAGATATATTTCAGTCTTAGGTCGGTTGTCTATTGCAAGAGAGAATCAGCAACCTTCTACAAATGACGGACAATTGAGGAATAAGATTTGGTAGATCATTACATTGAATAACCTTACAAAGAAACTAAAACTCCTAGAACATACTTTTACCCTTGCCCTTATTCTTGTTTCTTATTCTTTCATTTATTTGTTTACTTTCATAGTTACACTTATATTCTATAAATCAATTGATTGGTTGTTTAGCTTACTCGCGTTGAGACATCTTTAGTGCTTATTCCAGTCCCTGTGGATTCGATATCTTTTATTATTACTTACGACATATCCGTATACTTGCAGAGAGTCAACAAGTTTTTTGGCGCCATTGTCGGGGACTGCGCTATAACATTAGAGATTATCAATTGATCTAGACTAAACATAACATAACTTTTCTTTTCATTTGCATAGTTGAATCTAATTGTTAGAATTCTGTTTTCATAAGTTTTTCCTTTCTTGTATAACATTCTTATCAATTCTTTTTGTGGTAATTCTAATTCTGTATTTTTTTTATTCTAACGTTCTTGTCTAACTTCTCTCTGTTTTTCTCTTGATTTAGTTTCTTTCTTTCTTTTTCTTTTGTAAACATACCTTGCTATCTTGTTCTTGTGTATGCAAAGATCTAACTTTGTAGGAGAACTTCTTCCTCTAGACCCTGAGATAGATAAAACATTTCCTAGAAGAAAAATTTCTGCAAAGACAACAAGAAGAACAAGAGCATTCTATCATGGCTAATATACCACTAAAGGATTATGCAATACCTTACGCTAGGGGTTTTCGATCTAGTATTTCAAGGCCTTCAGTTGAAGCAAGTAATTTTGAGATCAAACCTGTAATTATATCTATGGTGCAGCAAAATCAGTTTGGTGGAGGACCGCATGAAGACCCCAACCAACATTTAGAGGTCTTCTACGAGATATGCGGCACAATGAAGATGAATGATGTTCCTTCTGAGGCAATGCACCTATTATTATTTGGGTCCTCTTTGAGAGATAGAGCTAAGCAATGGTTAAACTCTTTGGCTCCAAATAGCATCACCACATGAGAGCAATGTGAGCAACAATTCCTTAACAAATTCTATCCTCCAAGTAAAATGGCTCATATGAGAAATCTTATTGGAAGCTTCAAGCAAGCGGATTCTGAATCTTTATTTGAAGCTTGGGATAGATACAATAGTATGCTCAGACAATGCCCACACCATGGTTTGGAAAGGTGGTTAGTGTTATATACATTTTATAACGGCATCAATTATCATACAAAGGTGTCCCTTGATTCAGCTGTTGGAGGGGCACTTATGAATAAGAGTTTGGATGAAGCCAAAGAAATAATTGAAAGCGTAGCACAAAATCACCATCAATGGGTTAATGAAAGAAGTGGTGGTTATTCTTGTGTCAACCCAACAACAAAAGCATCAGGGAAGTTTGATGTCGATGCAGTTACTTTATTGGCTGCAAAACTGGATGCTCTCACGAAAAGGTTTGAGAATATGGGGGCTAGCTCAAGTACGGACATATCTTGTGGACGTATACTAATTCAAACATTTATAAGAGGAGGTTTTACCCATTAATTTTATTATCTTGTCAAACTTACTTTATGACAAATAAAATTAATAGTTGGTTTGTCTTCGGTCACACAAAATAATAGTAGTGACTCCGATGGGGAGGATACTATTAAATGCGCCTAAGTATATACCATTACTTGATACTTAGTCCATTAATTAGGATTGTGTCCCTTCAGATGGAGAAAATCACACAAAACTAAATAATTTCCTATAATCATCCATAGAGAAAGTTTGATCTAGTGATCTGTAAACAAACTCATCCAATGTGGAGGAAGGCACTTAAAGCCAACGCGCAAGTTTGAATGCATCACTTACAAACTAGTAATGGAGACCGTGAAATTTATTTAAATAAATCCTCTCCCACTTAGTTATTTAAACGAGGAATTTTAACATGCACACATAACACACATGCACACAAAAGCATACACATCACAGCATATAAAGGCAATAAATATGAAAAAATAATTTTTCAACTATTATGGCCTCATCCATAGCTGTCCTCCGTATGCCGCTGACCCTAGCCGCCGCCAACGAGTCATGTCATCACGTCTATCTTGCTTCCTTTTTCACTACGCCTCTGGTCCTCAAATAGCACCACGCCTTGCAAGGATACGATCCGCAACAAAAATAAAATTTTACATTTATTGATCATATATTCCACAAGGGAATGTACATATAATCTAGATCGAACAAAATGTAAAATCATAAAACTAATATAGCTCCTACTGTATTTAATAATAACAATCATGCACACACATAAAATGCCTTCGACATGTCTGAGGGTCCAAATCAGACACAAGCACACAAAAAGCCATAATAGTTGGATCTAGGATGCCTGCAACCACAGAGTTAATCTATCTAGCACATCCTACTATTATCCGGCCTAGACTTATGTATGAGCAGTGCATAATTTAACCAAAAAACAAACACATAGAGGCAGAAAACTAGCTCTGATACCACTTGTTGGGTGCTACTCGAAATACCATTTTGTTTCCCCTGTACAAAAATTTATACAAGCACAAAACGTTTCCTAACAACCCAAGTGCTCTTCAGAAGTTAAACTTGGATTGGAAATGAAACTTAACATTTTTACTCCAAGTTCGTTCTTCAAAGTTAAACTTGGATTGGAAACGAAACTTAATATTTTTACTCCAAGTTCAACCCTTGTGTTCTTCAGAAGTTAAACCATATTATAGAAGTTGATTAAATATTTATTTCAAGGATTGACTTCCAGGTCGTTGGCGAGGCACTAGGCCTTCTTGGTTATGGGATCATCCACCACTTCATAGACAAAAGCCTTTCAAAGAAATTGAATATTTAAACTTCACACAGTAACCTTAGGTTTAACTAAAGAGATCTCAATCAAAGCACAAGATTGAAACACAAAATTGAAGCACAAAAATGAAAACACGAAATCGCTAGCCTCTTGTGTTGGTATTTCAGGATCTATACAAAGAAAACAAAACTAGTTGTGCTGCGAAAAAATAACTAGTTGTACCTTTCTTCGTAAACAAAGACCTCTTGATCTTCTGTCGTATTCCTCTCCTCTTCTTGGACATCGTGTGGGTGACGATCTACCAAGACAAAAACACCCGAACCCTTTTTGTTTCCAAGCCGCCTACCACCAAAAGATGCAAAGAAAAGGGGTGCCTCCTTCTTCTCCTCCTCCAAACTGCCGGCCACCAAGGTACTTCGTCTCTTCGTTTTCTTTTCCTCCAAGCTCCAGCCACCAAGAGAAGATGGGGTGCCGGCCCTAGAGGGAAGAAGAAAAGGAAGTGGGGCGCCGGCCCTAGAGGGAAGAAAGGGAAGAAGAAAAGGATGGAGCGCCGGCCTTAAGGGAAAGGAGAGGGTTTTTATTTGTGGAGGACAACTTATCAATTCTTAATTGAATTGTTGATTTTTGTGGCACAACCTCCTCTCCTTTTATAACCCTTTGCCCGAGATAAAAAAGAAGAAACAGTAATAGATTTTTGTTTAGAAAAAATCTCTAAAAAAAATTAACATAATTCTTTTTAGAAAAATTTCTTAAGAAAGAATTAGTATAATTCTTTTTAGAAAATTTCTAAGAAAGAATCAACATAATTCTTTTTAGAAAAATCTCTAGGAAAGAATTAACATAATTCTTTTTAGAAAAATTTCTTAGGAAAGAATTAATATAATTCTTTTTAGAAAATTTCTAAGAAAGAATCAACGTAATTCTTTTTAGAAAAATCTCTAATTCTATTGAGAAAAAATCTCCCCTTTTTTTCCTTTTCTTTTTCTTTTCTTTTCTTTTGGTTTGACCGGCCCCTTGCTTGGGCACCAAGCAAGGCTTGGCCAACCCCTTTCTTGGGTAGGAAGCAAGGCTTGGCCAACCCCTTGCTTGGGCACTAAACAAGGATGTGGTCCACCCCTTTCTTGGGTAGGAAGTAAAACCAAAATGGGTGAATGCGAGGTTTTATAGAGGCTACAACAGGGACCGAGAGGAGGAATTAGTTTTAGCCTCCTGATGGAGTTGAACTTCTTGTGTTCGACTTGAACACCCAACTCAAGTTCATCAATAATAACTCATACCACTAAAGAGTTATTATTGAACTACTACACCAATCTCATATTACAATATGGACTCCTACTTATCATGAGTGTGTTAGTCTCCCTGTGTTTAAGATATCATATGCCTGTTAATTAAATGAGTTACTGACAACTCACTTAATTAACATCTAGCTCCAAGAGTAGTGACACTCAACCTTATTATCATGTCGGACTAAGTCCACCTGCAGGATTTATATGATAATCCTTATGAGCTCCTCAAGGGGGCATCATCAACCTACATTACTAGGACACAATTTCTTTTTATAATCAATAACACGCCATATAAATAATATTATTTTTCTGCTTATCAAGCCTATCGATTTAACTGAATAAATCTCATCCTTTGATAAATTAAAGAAATAAATACTAAGTATATGTGTTTGTTATTATATCGGGATTAAGAGTACGCACATCTATAATAACAGAGGTTTGTTCTTTTATACAGTCAGTATAAAAAGAACAACCTCAAATGACCATGCTCAATACACACATACTGTACTAGTGTAATTATATAGTCAAGACAAACTAATTCCAAATTACACTACAATCGTTCCAATGGTTTGCCCCTATCCATCTCGGTCGTGAGCTACTATTTATAATTTATAAGGAACTGATAACATGATCTTCTGTGTGGCACCACACACCATGTTATCTACAATATAAATTAAATGGACAACTGCATTAACATGCAACATTTGCCCAGAGTGATTCTCATTTCAAAATATAAATGTTCATACAAAAAGCTAGGCTTTTAATATACATCCTAACAACACGGTCGTGCTTGCCAAGCACGACTGTGGCGTGTAACCCTATGGAAAGTTTGGACATGGTTGTGCCACTTGGCACGACACCACCGTGTAACTCTATAAAATTTGGGACACGGTCGTGCTACTGGCCATGACACTGCTCCTTGCTGGAAGTTTGGAATGGTCATGCTCCTTGCTGGAAGTTTGGCATGTACATGTCTATGGGCACAGCCAAGCCATGTGGACCTCTATGGAGAGGGGCATAGTAGAGCGGTCTGCACTGCTATAGGAGGGGCACGACAATGCCTTATGACACGACCTACCCATGTTGATTTCCAAATGAAGGTGTGTCATGCATTCTTTATCCATTTTCATTCTAATTTGTATCCTATCAATAAAAATAAACAAAGAGCAGATATCCGAACAAATAAAGTAGAAGTATGATAATATAATGAAATATGATGAAATAAATATAGATTATACTAATGAAATGTAAGTTGATGTACGTCAAATAATATTTAAAAATATATATAATCTATACATATTAAAGTATTAACCTCAATGCTCCTTGTCATCCTGTCTCTTAAATGCTCCTTGTCATCCTTCTCAAATATTTATAGACTTTGAGCTACCAATTTAATAATATCAAGTCATTCTCTAAAGATACTCCAACATCGTGTTAGTGCTTCCATCTTATGGCCCTTCAATTATCTCATGTATAATTATGCTGCTTTTTTTATCATTATCCTTTCTCTTCTTCTGGTAGGTATTTTTTTTTTATTCTCTTTTTTTTTTAAAAAAAAAAATCATGTCTACTCTCTTAGTTTACTTCTTTTCCTCTTGGTTCCCCCCTCCAAAATAAACACAAGTGTTTTTAATAATTATATGCACACATTTATTTTAAAAATCCATTTCATTTGAGCTTTTACCCTTTAGTTTAACTTTGTTACTTTTTGTCATTAGTATTATCATTTTACATAGTAAAAAAATTGGCATCGACATGTTTGACAATATTATTTTCTGGAATCAATCAACAATGTTAAAAGGCAAAACAAAACTTTCTCTACTTTCTTTATGAAATTGCTAATCATTGTGTTTAGTTAGTACTATGAAAAAGATCTGAGGTGGAAAACAATAATAAAGATAGCACTTGCTTCTATTTAATTAAAAGTCGGTCGCTTTAAATTCCACATTTAATGGTTCTGGAAGAGGCGTTATTAAGTCAGGAGGACACATCTCTCTTTATGGATGGAGGCATCGAGCAATCCAAGTTCTAACATCACAGAGGAAATTATGAAGTCCTCACACTTGTGGCCAAATTGGATATGAAGTGACATTCCAGTTGCTAGCCCAATAATAATATTATTGGCCAAAATCAAAATACTACTGTTTTTTCTGAAACCCTTCTTATTTTCCATTTAAAGACCATCTCATCATATTTTTTTTGTTCGACAAATTTACCCCCTCTAAGTTTGCCTGAAATGTTGCACCCTCACTTGTCTGCCCAAAAAAACTGAATTGGAGCTCAAAAATTGTTCATTAACTCTTGCTATCATATGCACTTAACTTCCATTTCCTGTTAAGTTTCATTCTCCTGTCTTTTGCCCCTTAAAATCATTGTTTGAGGAGATTTTCTTAGGTACCCTCACTTGTCTGCTCGAAAATATTGAACTGGGAGAAACTCAACATATAGATTTGTCTCCTAGACTGTTCATTAACTCCTGCTATGACACTTAACTTCCATTCCGCGTTAAGTTTCTCTGAATTATCCTTTGTCCTTTCAATTGTTGCTTGATAAGATTCTCATTGGCTTTTAAAGAGATTAAATTGCACAAGATGCAAGGAAGGCATCTTAATACAGTGAACATTAAATTTTAATATTGATCCGGTCCGAAATATGAGGAAGAGGGAACCACCAATGAGGATACTAGTGACGGGTTGGAGGTCTTTGGTGTGAGTCTCTATAATAGTAGAGAGGGTTAGAATAGAGGTCAAGACAGACTTTAGTGTAATTACTCTGAAACTCAAGTCAGTTCCGATGATTAGAGAGAAAGGAGAGGAAAAGTATTGTAGAGTAAGAAGTGGTTGGAATTGTGTGTGTATACTTGCGCCCGTGGGAGCGAGCTCTCTTTTATACCTTTACCCTAGAAGAGGAAGCGGAGTCCACGTTCTCAACTTGTCCCACGTTTAGATTGAGGGTCGGGGATGTCCATATAGGATGTGATTCTAACCCGGTTTAGACATAACATGGGGGGACTAGACTTGAGTCCTACCTTAACTCTTGACTTTTCCATGCCACACAAGGGGTAAACAATCCTTCCCATATAACAAGTCTCCCTGTCAAGTCTAGTCGAAAGAAACAGGAGTCCAACTGACTAAACAGTGGTATTGTGTCAAAAGTCGAGCTCATGAGGTGGATCGGGTCAACCTTTAGTACCTCAATAATCAACAATATCAAAAACTACTAAAGTGTGTGATACACGAGATTGCGTATCTAGCTCCTGCTTTGGCCAGTGCATGGGGTCATTACTGCTAACATGCCTGGCAATTAATATGGGGTGTGCTTTGAGGTGACATCGAGGTCCCAAGGGTCTTGATGATGGATCTAACAATAGAGACAAGGTGTCTAGTCGATCAGACGCCACTGAGAAACTCGATTAGGGTGTCGTGTTTTGCCATAAATGTCCACATGCTTTGATCGCGACAGTCATCGAGGCCACCATGATGAACTCACTAACCTAGTAGTTGAGATCTCCTTGATATCGACACCCTCTTTGATGGTGACACTTACTGGTCAGCGTGGCTAGGGTATCGAACCCTATCATCAATGTTGGGTGTAGTCATTGAGATCATTTGTGTGATCTAGTCGATGTGACAAGAGAGATTGCCTAGATCTTGATGCCAAATCCAACGATAATACTGAGTCGTTTGCCTTTTTATCCCTTGCATTAGATTTCTCTAATTGAATGGGAGAGGCTATATTAGGGTCGGTGGAAGAGAGCGTCGAGTACTTCAATCCACCCGCTTTCATCCTCCTTTTGCTCTGCTCCTTATCTTCTCTCGGCTTCTAGTGATCCTCCCCTATAAGTCCTCTGTCTTTACACTTTTTTCTTTAAGAATGACCATGACTTCTGATGAGCCTTCCTCCAACCCTTTTTCTTCTTTTTGGTATGAATCCACCAAGTCAACCTACACCCAAAAAGACCGTGATGTGATCTAACAATACTTCAAGATATCCGACCATAGGATTAGGGTACCAAAATTGGATGATTGACCACATCTGCCACTAGTTGGCTTTACCATGTTCTTCTACAGCGAATTGGTGAGCAAATTGAGGTTTCATGTCCCAACCTTCTTTGGTGAGATTATCGAGTACTTCCACATCCCTTTACAAAAACTAGCGTTGAATTCTTGTGACTCCTTTGCGTGCATAGCTATCATCTTTTGACTATACCTAATCCCTATTGATCCTGTCTGAAAGCATAACGAGATAAAGAGCTGGGGACGGCAGGCGATGACTCCGAGGAAGGTGAATAACAATGGATCTGAGAAAACTAAAGCAAATCCCAAAGACATCCAGTCAAGAATACCTCCCCGCGATGAGAATAGCAGGTTGAAGCTATATCTGAGAAGACCAGAGCAGATCTACGAGGACTCTGATGCAGAATGCCCCTGACGTTCTCAATCCTGCACACTATGAAACCAACTAACAAAGCGTTAGTGATATAAGACCGGGGCAGAAATCCCTGGTCAGGCCCTCCGACGCTCAAGTCAGGCTCCTCTATTCCAGGCGGGAAGAAGAAGAAGGAAATACAGTAAAACTCATGTGGAACTAGGGTTTCAGTGGTGGCGTTGCACGTACCTTACCAACAGAGAGGATTTCCCTTTTTATATCACCTTATATAACCTCCGCGATCATGAAGTGGACCCTGATTTGTTAGAGTTTGTTATGAGATGACGAAAGCACCTGCAATAACAGTTTAAGGAATCTTTTTTGTACCCCAAATGTACCTTCTTTGTCGTCTATCACCCCCACGGAAGCTTCTGGAAACTGTTTCCCGCTAAATTAAACAAATTGTCATACGATTATATATTATTCTCATATTGTTCATATATCATACATATTTAGTCATACTAATCCTTACTAGCTATGTTTACGAGATTTAGTAAGTGCGAATGTCTTCATGCCCGATCAGGTTTTGCCAGGTCGATCTTATACTAATAGCCTTATAAAAGTGTGTGTTTATATGCCCTTCCGAGATTATATTACCGAGCGAGTTATGTTTATGCTCAATTGGATGTTTCCCAGCCGAGTGCCTTCTATCCACCTTAGTTTGTATATCTGCTCGCTCGCCTGAGATTATATTACCGAGCGAGTTATGTTTATGTTCGACCGGATACTTCCCAGCCAAGTGCCTTCTATCTGCCTTAGTTTGTATATCTGCTCGCTCGCTCGACATTATATTACCAAGCGAGTTATGTTTATGCTCGACCGGATACTTCCCAGCCGAGTGCCTTCTATCCGCTTTAGTTTGTATATCTGCTCACTCGCCCGAGATTATATACCGAGCAAGTTATGTTTTTGCTCGACCGGATATTTCCCAGCTGAGTGTCTTCTATCCACCTTAGTTTGTATATCTGCTTGCTCACCCAAGATTATATTACTGAGCGAGTTATGTTTATGCTCGACCGGATACTTCCCAGCTGAGTGCCTTCTATCTACCTTAGTTTGTATATCTACTCACTCGCCTGAGATTATATTACCGAGCGAGTTATGTTTATGCTCGACCAGATACTTCCCAGTTGAGTGCCTTCTATTCACCTTAGTTTGTATATCTGCTCGCTCGCCCGAGATTATATTACCGGGCGAGTTATGTTTATGCTCGACCGGACCTTAACTGTCGAACGTGTTTGAATGTACTTCCTCCTCGTCTGTCTCTCAGTTCAGTAGAGCTTGCATTCTTGATCGGCCTGGTATTCTCGGTCGAGAGTTCATGCTCGACCGAGACTTTCCTACTGGGCGTAGGTGCGCGTGCTAATATTCCATCCATTTTTGTCCATTCAGCATTCCATGCACGGACGAGATTTGCTTGCCAAGTATATCTACCTATGTCATGTCCTCAGTTAGTTCTAGACTAGCCAGTCCCCTATTCTCGACTGGGATTTGCTTGCCGAGAGCATTCATCTTACCCGAGCTTCTCTACTTCTTCTCTCTTCTACTTATATCCCCTTTCATATTATTATACGGCGTCCACCCCTTATAACCCGTATCATCTATCAACCCTATGATTTTTCAATACTTCTTCTATCTGAAGAAAGCATAAGCCAAAGTCTTCTTCTTCACTACCCGAATGTCATGTCAATTCCTAGAGAAGTACTCGATTTCTCACAAGGATTTGGAATCTCATTATTTCTTTATTAAACCAAATGTCCCCATTCCCTAGCCGAGTAGCTAGCAAATGTTGGATCGAAAACGCTAGAGGGGGAGGGGGCGAATAGTGCTCGTGGCTTTCACTATTCGTTTTGGGAAATCGTTCGAGTAAATGCAGCAGAAAAGAAAAGAAATAACACAAACACAGAAGACACAGTCGTTTACTTGGTTCGGAGCCTGTGGCGACTCCTAATCCAAGGCCCACGCTCATTGAGCGTTTACGTTGGGTAACAACTATAATATCGAAAAACATGATTACAATATGAATTACAATAAAGTGCAATAAAAGAAACTATACCAACGAAATGGAAAACAAGGAACTTTTGGAGCATTGATTTGTTGGAGCAGCAGGGCATTGTTGAAGAGTACAGGGCAGCGCACAGGAGCACAGGTTCTTCTGTTCGAGATCTCTTAAAGCTGCACCTCGAGGCCTCCTTTTATAGCTCTGCAAAGTCTGATCCAGATCCCCAAACTTCGGGATCAAGTTTGACCTGAGGTGGATCGGTCGACCGATCCCAAGGTTCGGTCGACCGATCAGGCGATCCCTCCTATCTGATCTACCCAATCTTCTCGCTTTGCTTTGATCCGGTCAAACTCTATCCGAGGTTCAGTCGACCGATAAAAAGGTTTGGTCGACCGATAAGCTGTTCTGACTCAGCCCAGTCAGCCTCATCCAGTCGACACCCAACCCAGGTTCGATCGACCGATCCCAAGGTTCGGTCGACCGATCCCCTGGTCGAGCTCGGTCCAACCTCTAGAGATCTGATCTGCTGGCTTGTGGGTTCGGTCGACTGATCCCAAGGTTCGGTCGACCGATCCCGGTCACTTCTAACTTTGCACAACAACACGTTAGTCTCCTTCAAAATAGAGTTAAAACACAATTGAATATATAAACAAATAAACTGACAGCCTTCGGGCTGTCCGGGTCTGACTTCGGGTTTCCGATCGGAGACCCTAGGTCGACCCGACGCCTACTGTTCCCTCTACGGGGAACGCGTCCTCACCTATTCCACTCAGGAGATTTACCTGTTGCCAGTGCGATCCTCTAGATCGACTGGACTTTTGCTCGACACTCGATGCCTCCGGACTTTCTGCTGGGCGCCCGCTTCCCGACCCGTCCAGTCTTCCACCTGGTTCACGACACCAGGACTTTCCAACTAGGGTTACCACCCCCTAGGACTTTTTCCTGAAGCACTCAACCCGCTAAGACTTTCCGCATAGGGTTACCACTCCCTATGACCTAGGGTTACCACCCCCTAGGGTTTTCCACCTGCCTAACCGCAGCTAGGACTTTTGCCTAAGTACACTTAGGACTTTTCTGCAAACTTGTTCAACATATTAGAAATCAAAACACCTTAACTTTGAACCCTTTGACATAATCAAAACATAGGTTCGATCGCCGGATGCTTCCCGCACCAACAATCTCCCCCTTTTTTATTATGGCAATACAGTTCAAAGTTAAGTAAAAAAGTATGACAGTAAGTATAGATAAGTACAGAAACTTAAATATGAGCATAAATAAAAAAAACTTTATGCTTCCCCTTTGATTATGTTTAAGTTTATTCTTTACTTAACTTTTCTCTCTCACCCTTTGACATAAATCAAAAAGAAAACTAGGAAAAGAGAAAAACAAATATTCGATTTTAAACTCCCCCTGACGAGTAGCACATATTTTTCGAAAAGAAATCAACTTAGCTATATTTTTAGCTTTTAAAATGATTGCGTTGAAAAAGCACTTTGCTAGATAGCTAAGTTTGGAACATAATTTTAGTTTAAAGAAAACTTGATTAAGCTTGAGAAATACTTCACTGAAGGATAGATAACATAGTCAAAATAAAAGGTATTTTAACTTGATTTTTCAAAGAAAACTTAGTCAAATTTGAAGTAGTTTTGAAGAAGACTTAATTGTTTGAAAGATAATTAAATTTGAAAAGCTTTCAAAAAAATATTTAGTTGACTTTTTAAATTATAAAATTATTTTAATAAGGATTTTTTTTTAAATACTTAGGTAAATTCTTAGTTTGAAAAGTAGGGAGTTTGATAGGGGATAATAAAAAAAAATATAGTTAAATTAGAAATAGTTTTGAAAGACCATTTAATACTGAGTTAAATTTGAAAAGTTTTTCGAAAGATATTTAATTAATTTTGAAAATCTTTTCAAAAGTTACTTGATAATTAGCTTGACTCCGCTTTCTCCCCCTTAATTAATGCAAACATGAATTCCTAGGGTCCAAGAGTCCAAGCATGTATAAAATATAATAGGTCTTTTATATTTTGCCTAATTTTCCATTACACTAATTCTAGGTTTTCAGGCATGTTTAGCTTATGAGTGAGTGTGAGATAAAGTTAACTTTATCAATAAAACTATTGAAAATATAAGTTTGAATTTCAAATGAGTAAATATTAAACTTTTGAGAATATATTAAAAATTAACTGGAGTTAACATTTGTAATCATAATTTTGACAAATATTTTTAAACCCCATAAAACTAATTGAAATTAATTGAATAAGATTTTGAAATTAATTAACCGTTTTAAGTAATTTTGAAATTAATTTTTCAAAGGTTTTGAAATTAAATGGTTTTAAAATTTTTCAATGAATTTTGAATTTTTAAAATATTTTTAAAATAATTTTTAGAAGATTTTTCAAATAAGTTTTAAAGAAATTTTAAAAGATTTTTCAAATCATTTTTAAAGAATTTTTAAAAGATTTTTCAAATGATTTTTAAAGAATTTTTAAAAGATTTTTCAAATAATTTTTAAAAGATTTTTCAAATAATTTTTAAAAGATTTTCTAAATAATTTTAAAAGAATTTATAAAAGATTTTTCAAATAATTTTAAAAAATTTTAAAAAGATTTTTAAAATAATTTTAAAAGTATTTTTAGAAGATTTTTCAAATAATTTTCAAAATAATTTTTAGAAGATTTTTCAAATAATTTTAAAGAATTTTTAAAAGATTTCTCAAATAATTTTAAAGAATTTTTAAAAGATTTTTCAAATAATTTTAAAAAAAATTAAGAAGATTTTTCAAATAATTTTAAAAGAATTTTTAAAAGATTTTTCAAATAATTTTTAAAGAATTTTTAGAAGATTTTTCAAATAATTTTAAAAAAATTTTAGAAGATTTTTCAAATAATTTAAAAATAATTTTTAAAATAATTTTTAGAAGATTTTTCAAATAATTTTTAAAAGACTTTACAAATAAATTTTAAATAATTTTCAGAAGATTTTTCAAATAATTTTAAAAAAATTTTAGAAGATTTTTCAAATAATTTTTAAAATAATTTCTAGAAGATATTTCAAATAATTTTTAAAATAATTTTTAGAATATTTTTTAAATAATTTTTAAAAGATTTTTCAAATAATTTTTAAAGAATTTTTAAAAGATTTTTCAAATAAGTTTAAAGAATTTTTAGAAGATTTTCCAAATAATTTTAAAAAAAAAATTAGAAGATTTTCCAAATAATTTTAAAAAAATTTTAGAAGATTTTTCAAGTAATTTTTAAAATAATTTTTAGAAGATTTTTTAAATAATTTTTAAAGAATTTTTAAAATATTTTTCAAATAAGTTTTAAACAATTTTTAAAATATTTTTCAAATAATTTTAAAAGATTTTTTAAATAATTTTAAAGAATTTTTAAAAGATTTTTCAAATAATTTTAAAAATTTTAAAAATATTTTTCAAATAATTTTAAAGAATTTTTAAAAGATTTTTCAAATAATTTTAAAAGAATTTTTAAAAGATTTTTCAAATAATTTTAAAGAATTTTTAAAATATTTTTCAAATAATTTTAATGAATTTTTAAAAGATTTTTCAAATTATTTTTAAAGAATTTTTAAAAGATTTTGCAAATAATTTTAAAGAATTTTTAAAATGTTTTTCAAATAATTGTAAAAGAATTTTTAGAAGATTTTTCAAATAATTTTTTAAATAATCTTTACAAGATTTTTCAAATAATTTTAAAAGATTTTTCAAATAATTTTGAAGAATTTTTAAAAGATTTTTCAAATAATTTTTAAAGATTTTTTAAAAGATTTTTTAAATAATTTTAAAATAATTTTTAAAAGATTTTTCAAATAATTTTAAAGAATTTTTAAAAGTTTTTCAAATAATTTTAAAATAATTTTTAGAAGATTTTTCAAATAATTTTTCAAAGAATTTTTTAAAGATATTTCAAATAATTTTAAATAATATTTTTCAAATAATATTTTTCAAATAATTTTAAAGAATTTTTAAAAGATTTTTCAAATAATTTTAAAAAATTTTAAAAAGATTTTTCAAATAATTTTAAAAGAATTTTTAGAAGATTTTTCAAATAATTTTCAAAATAATTTTTAGAAGATTTTTCAAATAATTTTAAAGAATTTTTAAAAGATTTCTCAAATAATTTTAAAGAATTTTTAAAAGATTTCTCAAATAATTTTAAAAAAAATTAAGAAGATTTTTCAAATAATTTTAAAAGAATTTTTAAAAGATTTTTCAAATAATTTTTAAAGAATTTTTAGAAGATTTTTCAAATAATTTTAAAAAAATTTTAGAAGATTTTTCAAATAATTTAAAAATAATTTTTAAAATAATTTTTAGAAGATTTTTCAAATAATTTTTAAAAGACTTTACAAATAAATTTTAAATAATTTTCAGAAGATTTTTCAAATAATTTAAAAAAATTTTAGAAGATTTTTCAAATAGTTTTTAAAATAATTTCTAGAAGATATTTCAAATAATTTTTAAAATAATTTTTAGAATATTTTTTAAATAATTTTTAAAAGATTTTTCTAATAATTTTTAAAGAATTTTTAAAAGATTTTTCAAATAATTTTAAAGAATTTTTAGAAGATTTTCCAAATAATTTTAAAAAAAAATTAGAAGATTTTCCAAATAATTTTAAAAAATTTTAAGAAGATTTTTCAAGTAATTTTTAAAATAATTTTTAGAAGATTTTTTAAATAATTTTTAAAGAATTTTTAAAATATTTTTCAAATAAGTTTTAAACAATTTTTAAAATATTTTTCAAATAATTTTAAAAGATTTTTTAAATAATTTTAAAGAATTTTTAAAAGATTTTTCAAATAATTTTAAAAATTTTAAAAATATTTTTCAAATAATTTTAAAGAATTTTTAAAAGATTTTTCAAATAATTTTAAAAGAATTTTTAAAAGATTTTTCAAATAATTTTAAAAGAATTTTTAAAAGATTTTTCAAATAATTTTAAAGAATTTTTAAAATATTTTTCAAATAATTTTAATGAATTTTTAAAAGATTTTTCAAATAATTTTTAAAGAATTTTTAAAAGATTTTGCAAATAATTTTAAAGAATTTTTAAAATATTTTTCAAATAATTGTAAAAGAATTTTTAGAAGATTTTTCAAATAATTTTTAAAATAATCTTTACAAGATTTTTCAAATAATTTTAAAAGATTTTTCAAATAATTTTGAAGAATTTTTAAAAGATTTTTCAAATAATTTTTAAAGAATTTTTAAAAGATTTTTCAAATAATTTTTAAAAGATTTTTCAAATAATTTTAAAGAATTTTTAAAAGTTTTTCAAATAATTTTAAAATAATTTTTAGAAGATTTTTCAAATAATTTTTCAAAGAATTTTTTAAAGATATTTCAAATAATTTTAAATAATATTTTTCAAATAAAATTTTTCAAATAATTTTAAATAATTTTTAAAAGATTTTTCAAATAATTTTAAAAAAATTTAGAAGATTTTTCAAATAATTTTTAATAGAATTTTTAAATGATTTTTCAAATAATTTTTAAAAGAATTTTTAGAAGATTTTTCAAATAATTTTTAAAATAATTTTTAGTAGATTTTTTAAATTATTTTTAATGAATTTTTAAAATATTTTTCAAATAAGTTTTATAGGATATTTAAAAGATTTTTCAAATAATTTTTAATGAATTTTTAAAATATTTTTCAAATAATTTTTAACGAATTTTTAAAAGATTTTTCAAATAATTTTAAAAGAATTTTTAAAAGATTATTCAAATAATTTTAAATAATTTTTAAAAGATTTTTCAAATAATTTTATAAGAATTTTTAAAAGTTTTTTCATATAATTTTAAAGAATTTTAAAAATATTTTTCAAATAATTTTAAAGATTTTTTAAAAGATTTTTCAAATAATTTTATTATAATTTTTAGAAGATTTTTCAAATAATTTTGAAATAGTTTTTTCAAATAATTTTGAAATTGATTTTTAAAGGATTTTTTAAATAATTTTGAAATTGATTTTTAAAGGATTTTCCAAATAATTTTGAAATTAAGTTTTAAAAGATTTTTAAATAATTTTAAAATATTTTTTAAAATAATGTTTAAAAGAATCTTTTAAATGAATTTTTAAAATGAAGGTTGATTGGGTTAAGTTGATTTTAATTAAATTTGCTTAAATTTTGAACACTTTTAGCTTATTTGAACCTAGATCCATCTCACCTGATTTTAAATTATCAATCAGGTAATCTTAAGTAATTTTGTGAGTTGATTATCTTTAATTTAGGTTATTTCTGAGGATTAATTTACATTTGAGTTAAATTTAGGTTTTCTAATTAGTTAATTAAATATGTCTTTCCATGATTGATTCCCAGGTTAAGGCAAGACTCTAGGCCTTCTTGGGTGTGGGATCATCCACCCCTTAATAGATAGAATCACTCAAAGAAATATATATTTAATTTTCTTTTTGAAACTCCTAGATTTAACTAGCAAGTGTAAATTATGCCTAGATCCTTAAGCTATCCTAGTCTAAGCATGTATATTGCAAGGAAAACAAGCATCAATCAATTTTATCTATTTATTGAGATAGTTTTTCTATTTGCTCCCCCTGGATCATAGCCTCGATATGGTCTACCAAGGAAATGGATCTGATCCTTGGGGACACAATAGTGACCAGGTCCAACTTGATTAACCAAGTTTGACTTGGGGACCCATGCTTGAATTATGTTTCTATTATTTCTATTTACTAACGACAAATATGATTTATACTTTGTTTTGGTCTTAAATCCATGTCCGGATTTGTTGTAAACGGCTCGCTATTTTCCAAGAATCAGATCCAGATTCTTGGAACCCAAGGTGAACCGTTCCAACGTGTCCTTGAGTTCTTTAATTTAAGTTTTCAAATTGGAATTTTCTTCCTCGAGTTGTTGGACTTGAGTTGAACTTCCAATTTGAACTGACTCAGTTAAAGAACTCGAGTCAGTCGCCCCCTTAAGGGTTGTTACCTCCTTTTGGAGCTACTTAACCCGGACGTTGGATTTAGCCAACTTTTTAAGCAAGTACGGAATTAAATTTTTCGAGTCATCTAAGTTAATACTAGACATTAAAGCACTTACTGTGGGTTTTGGTCCTTCGGAAACGGATGCGGATCCGTGGCTTCGCTAGGACTCGGTGTCTGATTCACTTTCGGTTTCATCAAGGTTTACTTGTACTAGCAATGCGAGGAAGCATGTCGATTCTTCTTCGTCGGATCCGGATTCATCTGAAGACTCGGACCATGTCGCCTTCAACATCTGTTCCTCTGTCTTACTTGTACCTGCAACCATCGTAATACCTTCCTCGGCCGAAGTAGTATCATTCTGCTCATCTAATTCAAAAAAATCATTTATTAACTTATGCTTACTTACTTGTGCGTCGAAAGTGCCCTTGTGTAGTTCAATCAACTTTTGCCACAACTCTTTTGCACTTGCGAAGGGGCCAATGCGGTTCAGTTCTTCATTAGTTAGGCCACATTGTAGCATGCTGGTCGCTTTGCCATCGGCTTCAACCTTTTTCATTGTGCTAGAATCCCAGTTGATGCATGAGATAAGTTTTCCAGTGTCGTCACGTGGAAGTTCAAGTCCGGTCTGGATAATGATCCACATCTCGACTTGCGTCTTGAATGGTATTCCATCCGGTTCTTTCAATATCCAAAGTTTTCGCTAGAAAAGAGCGGCAGTTGGACGGTGCAAAATCCTTCTTGGAATGTCATTTTAAAAGAACCTTGCACAAAAAAAATAGCAAAAATGTACCAGGACTTGATCCTGGATTAGCAGTGCGGTATGGAAGGATAGAAATAGCAATTCACGAATTTCAAAAAAAATAATAAAATAATAAAAAAATATTATTAAAAATTAAAAAATTTATTATTTCAAAATTTTAAAATTGTGATATTTCGCTAATGCTGACTGATGGTGAAAAGATGAGAATGAGTTTTTGAAAACAATTTTGGAGGGAAAATGCTCGAACGGTAGTTGTACAAAATCAGAGCAACCCCGCTCTGATACCAATTGTTGGATCGAAAGCGCTAGAGGGGGGGTGAATAGCGCTCGTGGCTTTCACTATTCGTTTTTGGAAATCGTTTGAGTAAATGTAGCGGAAAAGAAAAGAAATAACACAAACACAGAAGACACAGTCGTTTACTTGGTTCGGAGCCTGTGACGACTCCTAATCCAAGGCACACGCTCGTTGAGCATTTACGTTGGGTAACAACTATAATATCGAAAAAGATGATTACAATATGAATTACAATTAAGTGCAATAAAAGAAACTATACCAACAAAATGGAAAACAAGGAACTTTTGGAGCTTTGATTCGTTGGAGCAGCAGGGCGTTGTTGAAGAGTACAGGGCAGCACACAGGAGCACAGGTTCTTCTGTTCGAGTTCTCTTAAAGCTGCACCTCGAGGCCTCCTTTTATAGCTCTGCAAAGTCTGATCCAGATCCCCAAACTTCGGGATCAAGTTTGACCCGAGGCGGATCGATCGACCGATCCCAAGGTTCGGTCGACCGTTCAGGCGATCCCTCCTATCTAATCCGCCCAATCTTCTCGCTCTGCTTCGATCCGGTCAAACTCTATCCAAGGTTCGGTCGATCGATAAAAAGGTTTGGTCGACCGATAAGCTGTTCTGACTCATCCCAATCAGCCTGATCCAGTCGACACCCAACCCAGGTTCGGTCGACCGATCCCCTAGTCGAGCCTGGTACAACCTCTGGAGATCTGATCTGCTGGCTTGTGGGTTCGGTCGACCGATCCTGGTCACTTCTAACTCTGCACAACAACGTTAGTCTCCTGCAAAACAGAGTTAGAACACAATTGAATATATAAACAAATAAACTGACAGCCTTTGGACTGTTCGGGTCTGACTTCGGGTTTCCGACCGGAGACCCTAGGTCGACCCGACGCCTACTGTTCCCTCTACGGGGAACGCGTCCTCACCTTCTCCACTCAGGAGATTTACCTGTTGCCAGTGCGATCCTCTAAATCGATTGGACTTTTGCTCGGCACTCGATGCCTCCGGACTTTCTGCTGGACGCCCGCTTCCCGACCCATCCAGTCTTCCACCTGGTTCGTGACACCAGGACTTTCCACCTAGGGTTACCACCCCCTAGGACTTTTTCCTGAAGCACTCGACCCACCAAGACTTTCCGCATAGGGTTGTCACCCCCTATGACCTAGGGTTACTACCCCCTAGGGTTTTCCACCTGTCTAACTGCAGCTAGGACTTTTGCCTAAGTACACTTAGGACTTTTCTGCAAACTTGTTCAACATATTAGAAACCAAAACACCTTAACTTTGAACCTTTTTACATAATCAAAACATAGGTTCGATCGTCGGATGCTTCCCACACCAACAGCAAATGGAGTTGTCAACTCTTCCATCTCTAGGTATGTATAAAATGGAGTCAGACTACTTGGAGGCCTCTGACACCCTGACTGACCTTCACTTTGATGTCAACCTTTTACTTGAGAAGGGCCTATTCTTCTACTTTAGCTTGAGTCTGATTGAGACTCTGCTCCAACTTCCCCTAGATAAGGTTGTTGATAAACTATCATTTCTATAACAACTAACTAAAATCTTCTTTGTTGTGCAACCAATGCTATGTAAGGCTTCCTGCGATAAGATTTTGAAGTGGTCCATGGCGCAACTCGAGCCACCGGTCACCTATTCTAAAGGTTCACAAGGTGCCGAGTTGAGTCATACATCTGACTAGGAGGCCACGTCTATTGATATGTTGTTGCCTCACTCATCAATGATGCTCGAGTCTATCTCTTCTGATCCACCAAGCAAGAACCTTCGACACCAAAAATGAAAGAGGTTGCAAGAGCAGCCTGCTGAGCCAAGTCCCCTATCGGAGGACAATCTTGTCTCTGATCCTCCCCCATAGGGAGGGTTGCTTAAGTTCCAGCCCGACGAGGTGCCTCAACCCTAAGGGAGTCCTACTAGCTCTTCACCCGACGAGGGAACTCAACTCTTGGGAGGATCGATTGAGTCTCAATATGACAAGGAGACCCTATATAAAGTGAAATGGGTCCTAGTCAGGTCCTACTAAGCCTCGTTCTGCTCGTCCAGAGCCGAGTGAAAGTTTCCCCTTCCTACTAGGGATCACCACTGATCATGAGGTGCCCTACAAGTCAAGGGTGTCACCACCACCGGGTAACTATCTGGCTTAGATCCAGGCCACAAAAGTGGATGCAACCAAGAACAAATCGCTCAAGGCCCTGAATGATTTGATAAGCTTGAATATGACCAAGGTATGTGTGTTTAAGGTTGTTTTTCCTGTACTAGGCCTAAATTCCTCTATTTGTGTAGCTTTGGTTAGATCACTTGGAGATAACCACCCATCTTCCATATCTGTCCAACTCTTTACGAGTCGTATAGGAATGCATGGCTGAGTTTGAAGCTTACCTCGCTCTCCAGACCTAGGAGTTGGAGGCAACAAAGACCAATACAATGTAGGGGTGAATAGCCAAGTTAGAGACTCGAGTCATGGAACTTGAGACTTGGCTTGCCCTTCATGATCAGGAGCTGGAGGTGGTGAAGGTGGAAGCAACGCATTGCCAGATGGAGGCGTTCACTTATAAGGTGGAGGTGTCTACACACAAGGCTGTGGTGACTATCAACTTCGTAAAACTCTCCCACCATGCTCGACAACCGGAGAACTCTTAACAACACCAAGTGCAAGCTAAGAAGAAGGTAGTGAAAGAGATCAATAGAGGTCGTTGTTAGCCTCTAAAGAGGAGATGCTCAAAGCCAAATTGGATAGCTAGAAGGTCAGTGAGGAAGGCTGATGGGAGAAAAAAAAGCTTCCTTCCTTAAGTCATAGTAATTATATGACATCCAGCATAGTCAGGCGTTGTTCTGCTGGCCTATAGCTTTGAAAAAATGGTAAAGAAAGTCTAGGAAGCTTCCTAGGCACCTAACTGCAGCTACTTCACTAAATTTTTTAGATCCTTAGAAGGTGGTGGGCAGTATTCCCAATGACTTGATTCCCATTTTTTTCTTTTGATATAGTATACTTTTTGTTTTGTTATGGGATTTTGATGTATTTGCATTACTTGCTAAATGGGAAGGTAATTCAAAACATTTTCAAATGGAAAATGGCACCTTTCTGGGGACTTACAATGACTCTGGTATGGTCATTCAGCATCATCTATTTGACGAGAGGAGTTATCATGATCTGTAATTATGTCTAGGTCGGGAGGGAAATTATGATGGATGTCTTGATTCGAGATCAAGAGAGTTAGCATGATCTACGACTATGTTCGAGTCTGGAGAGAAATGTCGATAGACGCCTTGATCCGAGATCAGGAAAGTTAGCTCGATCCATGACTATATTCGAGTCAGGAGAGAAATGTCTATGGATGCCTAGATCCAAGATCAAGGGAGTTAGCTTGACCACAACTATGTGCGAGTTGGGAGAGATGTCGATGGACACCTTGATCTGAGATCAAAGGAGTTAGCTCGATCCATGGCTATGTCTTAATCAGGAGAGGTGTCGATGGATGCCTTGGTACAAGACCAAGGGAGTTAGCTCAATCCATGACTTTGTCTAATTCAAGCGAGATGTAGATAGATGCCTTGATCTGAGATCAAGGGAGTTAGCTCGATCTGCGACTATGTCTGAGTCAGGAGAGATGTTTATGGATGCATTGGTGAGACCAAGGGAGTTAGCTTGATCCACAACTATGTCTGAGTCAAGATAGAGATATGATGGACACCTTGATATGAGATCAAGGGAGTTAGCTCGATTCGTGACTATATTCATGTCAGGTGAAAAATGTTGATGGACGCCTTGATTCAAGATCAAGGGAGTTAGCTTGAGCAGCAACTATGTTCGAGTCAGGAGAGATGTCGATGGATGCCTTGGTCGAAGACCAAGGGAGTTAGCTCAATCCATGACTATGTCTAAGTTAGAAAAGACATATCAATGGGTGCATTCATCCATGATCAAGTGAGTTAGCTTGATCCACAATTATATTTGAGTCAGGAGAGAAATGTTGATGGATGCCTTGATCCAAGATCAAGGGAGTTAGCTTGATCCGTGACTATATCCAAGTTGGGAGAGATGTTGATCGATGCTTTGGATCAAGATCAAGGGAGTTAGCACGATCCATATCTATGTTTAAATCAGAAGAGAAATGTCGATAGAAACCTTAATTCAAGAGGATGATAAAAAAAAACTATCTAGTTAGAGATGCACGATCCCTTAGTCTTAATAAAAATAAATGTGTACATCTCACAAATCTTATAGAGTTGACTTATATGCATATGGAGACACATTAGATATATGTGAGATGTTAGGAGGATGAACAAAACTCAATACGTTGATTTAGTGCATCTTATTGAGTTTTAGTTTCATCAAAATCTAATTATGAGGAAAGCCAATGTGTAAGTCATATGCATCTAGCTCAAAAATCATGGTTGGAAATTATTTTTAAAAATTATTTTGGAAAATCTTGGTGAAGTATATTTGTTGATAGGAATCAACAATATTTAGTTAAATCCAAAGTTATAGTGAAATATTAAAGTTTTAATGATTTTCAATTTGATGTCAATTTTTGAAAATATGATATATTTTCATAGAAAACTATTTTTTTTATAGATAGTATATTATATAAGTAATGTCTACGTGAAATCTCTTAATTTTTAAAAAATCATAGAATTATTTAGGAGTTTCTGAATTTCAGTTTGAAATTGATTTCAGAAATCAGAAATCTCAATCGATTAGGCAATGTTGTCAATCGATTGGGATACTCTATAATCGATTGGCAATGAGCGTCAATCAATTTGAATAGGCTGTAATCAATTGTAGCTTAAACCAATCGATTACTAGGGTTGTCTTTGGCTGAAATGGTCTTATTTCAGTCCATTAAGCCACGTTTAATCAATTTAACTATTTCTAATCCTATAAAATGTCTTGATAAGTATTTAAGAAAAATTTTCTTGATGAAAATAAGAAAGTAATGGTTAAAGAGGACTAATTTGGAGTTAAGGAGGAGATTTAGATTCAAGGTTGAATCTTTAACCTAATTTTAGAATTTCCTAAAGATTTAAGAACTCCAAATCATTGTTAGTACAATAATAGAAGTTGGAGTATGTTTTGAGGAGGAGGTCTCTCTTAAAGGCATGATTTGGGATTTTTTTTTTAAATGTTAAGGATGAGGAGACAATGGAAGATTGAGAACCTTCATTATGATGAATGCTCTAGGTTAAATATTGGAGGCAATGGAAGGTTGAGAATTTTTATTGTGATGGATGTATGTTTAGGGTTGAGCATAGGATACAATGAAAAGTATGGAACTTTCATTGGGTTTCTTTGAACAAATTGACTCTTGGAAAGAGTTTTTGATGTATATTAAAGGTAGAGAATGTAAGATTTAAGTTAGAAAACTCTTGTTCATGCTTTGGCATGGGATATTGATGGAAGTTGGGCTAATGAGTTTGCTTAACTTAAATATATTGTCAAACATCAAAAAGAAAAAGATTATTGGTGCAATCGTCCTTAGGTCAAGGTTGACCAGTTTGACTAAGCATGAGTTGGCTCGAGTTTGAGTTTCGATGTTTGATAATATATAAGAGAAAAGTCAAGGCGTGACCAGATACTTTTCTGAGAAAGTTCTAACTGAAATATATGCAATGGAAATCCTAACCGGAGATTAGGCGACAATAAAGCCCTAGTTGGGAACTAGGCAATGGAAGTCCTGACAAGGCGAGGAAATAAAGATCTAGTTGAGAACTAGACAATGGAAGTCCTAGCGGGGATAGACAATGAAGACCTAGTTGAAAACTAGGCAATAGAAGTCCTAGTGAGGCTAGGCAAAAGAAAGTCCAAATGAGTCAAGGAAGATCACACGTTGAAAAAGGAAGGCCCTAACTGAGGTTAGGTAAGAAAAAGCCCTAACTGAGGTTAGGCACGGCAGAAGTCTGTGAGAGACTACTCCTTACTGGTGTTAGGCAAAAGAAAGTCCAAGTGGATCATGGAAGATCTTATGTTGGCAAAGGAAAGCCCTAATTATGGTTAGGCAAGGGAAAATCCTAACTAAGATTAGGTAGGGTGAAAGTCTACCGAGTGACTAGTCCTAACTGGAGGTTAGGCAAGAGGAAAATTCAAGTGGGTCAAGAGGACCACAATTGGTGATCAAAAGTCCTAGCGGGG